>NC_046969.1:643517-716017 GCF_009769545.1 Cyclopterus lumpus | reverse complement strand
AGAAAGAAAAGCAGATATAAACGTCATTCCAGAGACACCAGCAGGTGTCCTCGACGTACCACCGCCAGAGGCTTGCGGATGCCCAGGCGGACTGTGCCGGGCGGGGCGGACTTCAGGACCTCCAAGGCCTGGTCCAGGGTGAGCGGGTCCAACTGGGTCTGGTTGACCGACACCAGCTGGTCCCCGGGGAGCAGTCTGCCGTGGCGCTCCGCTGAGCCGCCGGGGACCAGAGACCGGATCACCATCACGCATCGACCGGGATCCAGCGGGTCCTGGAGAGACAGACGAGGAACGCCACCACATCAGTCATCTACCCACAACACGAACCACACCAGGCTCCAGGGCTCTGCTCCAGGACCTGAGACCTTGCAGAACCAGTAACATCTTTTACATCACTTCTCAAAACATTGTATTCATGTCATCCTGTTAATGTGAACTGCTTTCATATTTTATTTTTATATAGTCCTGGAATGTTTTTGATCCTGGTTTGACCACGTAAAGCTCCTTGCAACCTTGTTTTGACATTCAGAATAAAGAATAAAGAAAGTATATTATTTGTAGCATAATTATTAGTTCACTATTTAAGACCTCAGTTTACTGGTACTAATCTCTCCATATTATATTATATATATTTATTTCTAAATACCTGGAAAACTGTAAAAGTGTGTTGAGGTGAGATTAGCTGTGACAGAACTGCTAGTTCTTAACAGAGCTCATTTCTAAATGGTGGTCCTCATAATTATCCTAATTATTTCTTATATTTTGATATGCTTGAAAACAATAAATAAAATGTTACTGTTCTATTTTTCATGGAGGTGAAATGTTGTTCAAAACCCACACAAAAAGGAGGACGTGAACAAATCCCTGGCACACACTTAGCGTACCACTGAGCTAAAGACCTGTGAACGATCCTCTACTGGAGGCCACCAGTCGGTTTGCCAACGGCGGGTTTTGAACCATCGACCTTTCAGGATGGAAACCGAAAAATAGAAAGAAAGAAAAAACTCCATCTCTGCCTTTAAACCTTTGAGTGTGTGCCGGAGAGAGGGAGACGGTTATCGTCCCATCGTTCAGACAGGAAGGCAGGCAGCAGAGAGACAGGCAGGGGGAGACAGAGACCAGAGAAACAACAACAACAACAACACACCAACCAGCAAGCTGATGGAAGAACAGGCCTACACAAACTAATCGTTAAGAGGTCCAATATTTTCTCATTTTTGTTTGTCTAATTTTTGTAGGAAATAAAACCTGGATCTTGGACCTAAATATGGGAAAGATGAAGGAAAATAAATCTGTGTGTGTGATGAATATCTGCCGGTCTCAGGACCTCTCGTGGTTGTGGTTATTCGTGATTTTATAAAGACCTATTTCAGTGAATGTTGTGTACTCCTGTCTGAGTGATCAACAACCGCTTTAGATTAGAATCTCGTTTCCGCTATAGGGACTAGGAACACCTTTTCTTTACCCGAAGCCAGGGTCCACTCTGTTCTAGATTGTAAAATACCCTTTGAGGTAAATTTGTGATCACAAATGAAATTCAGATTTGCACGCCTAGGCAAGGCAATTGTGGTTTATATTTGTTCAATCGAACATTACTGCAGTGGCCATGTAAAGCAGGGCTCGAGTTTGGTACGAAAAGGGATTTTAGTACGTTCAACTATTGCACACACTGACCTGAGCTGGTCTTCTCATGCCGTCACCAGACTGTAGTTACGTCAACTGGGTGGAGCTGCGAGCAGCCGGCGGTCAGCAGTGTCCTGCAGCGCATTTGGCTAATGGAGCTAATAGCTAAACGTGCTAATCTCGCCACACCACCGCCACACGTGGCTGCGTTCCACACTACATTTGGTTTCGTTCAGCTCGATACAACCAGGCGGCAACCGATGCTGAAGTGTCTTAAATCTGCATTCTCTCTCCTGACCAGCAGGGGGCGACTCCTCTGGTTGTATAGAAGTCTATGCTTCATGTCTTAAAGCTGCATTCTCTCTCCTGACCACCAGGGGGCGACTCCTCTGGTTGTATAGAAGTCTATGCTTCATGTCTTAAAGCTGCATTCTCTCTCCTGACCACCAGGGGGCGACTCCTCTGGTTGTATAGAAGTCTATGCTTCATGTGTTAAAGCTGCATTCTCTCTCCTGACCACCAGGGGGCGACTCCTCTGGTTGTATAGAAGTCTATATAAATGACTCTACTTCTCTTGATTTATTCCCTCAGTAAACATTGTAAACATTAGTTTTTGGTCTCAATCTCTAGTTTCAAGTCTTCTTCAATACAGATGATGTTCATTTAGTAAATTATGGTCATTTAGAGTCAAACAGACCATAAAGCAGAGGATGCTGTAGGGCGGGGCTACCTTAGATTGACAGGTCACTGCTGCTACCAGTTGTAGCCAACGTCTCTACTCCTCCACAGTCCAGATATGGTAACTTACGTTCACTGGCTGCAAAAAGCAGCATGACGACGGCCATAACACAAGAAGGCGACCCTGAAATCATTCATGTTCTAACACAGCAGGCAGAGCAATAACACCATCAGCTCTATGGACACCGTGTCCGAGGTTTCCATGAAGCCCGTCCACTGTGGTTCCACCGTGATCATGTGACTTACATATTGCCCCCCTCATTCAACTACGGTCCTGCCCTGCACTCCCAGTTCAGACACACCTGGCCGAGATCTGCACTTTTCTAGTTAATCCTCCAACTTTGTCCAAAGGTAACGAGGGCAAAGCCCACAAACAAGCCCTGGTCTCTGCCCTCGTCTGTGTATCCTTAAGTAAGCAGGAGGCTCGGTCCTTCCCCGAATCCAAACCCCTCAGACTACAATACCTCTCCTGGTTAGAGCAGATGTACATTTTGTGAATTCCCCAGCGCTGAACCCTGGGCATCGCCCGCGCTGCTGCACGAGCTGCCGTGCCAAGTTTCAGGCTGCCAGAACAAAGCCGAGCTGTATTTTTAGACCGAACAACATGGCTACAGGTGGTGAGGAGTCAGAACTCAGGTCCTTCACTCCTACAAGATCCTCCGGAAAAAGAAAAGGCCTCCGCTGTCAAACAAATAAAATTTAAATAAATAAATAAAAAGCGGAGTTATCAGAAATGTAGGAGTGTGCGAGGGAAAAAAAAAAATTAAAAATATACTTTGCCAAAAGTAGTGAAATGTTTCCACGGGCGACTTTTCGCATAAAACAAGTTGTTTTAGTTTTTTATATGTAGGTTATGTAGAGTGTCTTCACAAAGTTGTTAAGACCTGTATGATGCCAGTTAGAAAGGAAATAAACAGTCAAAGTATTTTAGGAACTTTGAGAGTGAACTTCAGACTTTACTTTTCTATTCTTAACATACTCCAGACCTTTCAGGGATTCTGAAGTTTCACTCATATAAAGAACAAACTTCCCATACTTTTGTTTCTACTTTCTCACAATGAATGTGAACTTTAAGGCCAAAAGCCTCACGAAGAACACTCCTTTTTCCTGCTCTTCGGTCCATTGAAGGCATCTTAATGCTCCAGCATACAACTTAAGTTTTATTGGGTTGTTCTCTTTCCAGCTTCAACATGACACAAAGCCAGCTCCATGAAGGAATTATGACCCCAGTTTGGTGTGGGAGAACCTGACTGGTCTACACGGAGCCATGGCGCCAGCCCCACCCAAACCCCTTTGGGATGAACTGGAACGCTGACCTCCCTCCATCAGCGTCTCAATGATGCTGCAGAAAAATATGGAAATCTAAAACTGTGCAGAAGTCAAAATATAGGGGACCTGATTATTGGCGAGAATGTGTAGTTCCCATTCCAATATCAATACTATTCAGTATGCAAAGTGATTTGTAGCACATTTAGAAATTCAAGAGAATGTCCAAGAATATATAAACCTATGAACTACAGAGTTTCTAGAATTCAAATGAAGTCTCTTTGTCCACGCTCTAGTAGAGCTGCATGCGTTGCGTTTCTCTTGGTATGAAACTGGTCCCGTTCTGAAGGTTTTAGTGGAAGCTATCCGCCCCAGTCCAGACAGACCAGCTCTTCTCTTATTGCCTGCAACCATCTTTCACTGGGCTCTGACAGCCGGACGGTCAGTAACAGGAAACACTTTGGCAGGAACACTGGACCGACGTGCCCTTGGGCGAGAGATATAGACGGAAGAGAGGGAGAGAAGTTGCTTCTTTGTATTTTGAGAAACATCGTTGACTCGGTTTCACTCTAAAAGGTGAAATGCAGGAGTCAGAAACTCAGATTATTGGTACTTTTATTTTAAAATGCACTTTAAATGAGGAGGAAAGATTCAAATAAAACTATGTATTTAATATATATTTCAGAAATTGGCCTAACCCGTTTCAACTGGAGGGGTGAAGAATGCATGTTAAAGTAAAACATATTCATCCCATCAGTTATTTTACTTTTGCTAATGTTCTTTACAAAAGAGAGGACATTTCTGGGGAAGCGTAGATGTTTTATGTTTCTTGTCCATTTAATTAGGAAAAGTGCAAGAAAAGAGAAAAGGAGAGAACTTGTTTTGGAAAAAGGGTTTCGGTCTTTTTTTGTGAGGATATTCTCCGAAAGTTTAAACTAAATATTTCATCCATTATTTGGGCTTTTTTGGATAATGAGGACATTCTAAAGTAAGGACACATCTAAAGCTTTCTCTTTGAGTGTGAGATATTTCATGTCAGTCACAACCTGTATGGACATCAGATGTCTCATATACGTGATGATTAAGAAAAGACAACTGTAGAAAAAGAGCAAAAGGTCATTTGTGAAGGTGGAAACCATCTGAGAAAGTGAGAGAAATGATGACATTCTACGTTCTTCTGTGTGAGAACATCACAAGATGTATTTTGTTCCAGCGACATCCTTTAGGGTCGTGCTGCTCCCATACAGACGACAAGGAACGTGAACTTTGGAAAGGAGGAGAAAAAAGAGGCTGTTTTAAGTGAAAAGGTTCTGAAATTGGTTTCAGGTTTGTGTGCTAGATTTATTATTCATTATTATTAGAGGCTATCGTTTATGTCTGACATCTTTTACATTTTTGGAAAGCTGCAGGAAAAAATGGAAACTAAATACAAGTAAATAAATACAACTAAATAAGTCGATACATTTAACATGAGAAAGGTGCTCTGGCTGTTTCTCTGCAGGCGACAATAACCTTGAACTTTAACTTGGTGAACATTAACATTACAGTGAATAAGAAATGTATCATTGTCACAAACGTGTGTGTGTCAAGATCTGAAGCCAACATCAACCAGCCATGACGCACACACACACACACACACACACTATAACAACTATAACTATTCTATGCAGCTTTTTGCATTGAAGCAGCAGCAGAAAGTAAAAACAGAACTCATCAGCATGGCGAGATACGGATCGACAGAAGAGTGATAAACTGTCCGATTAGGAAGCGAGAAAAGAGTTTTAAAGTCTTTACGCTGAAAGGACATATTCAAACAAATCTGCACACTCTGTCCAGAGTTCAGGTGAGTGGACTTGCATGTGCACAGCACCTTTCTAGAGTTCACTCATTTGCACACACATCCATACGCTGCGAGGCCACATATGGAGTGGAAGAGCTGGGGGATCGAACCGCCGATTTGACGAGAAGCGCTCTGCGCCTTCAGGAGATCAATGCGGCTTCTTCATGTCTGTTAGCCAATTAGAAAGGAAACTTCTAATCCATGTATACAGTACACCAGGCAGACAATCTAAAACATCAGTGTATGCTGAGGCATAATTCAGTTAAAGGTCAGATGTATGAGACAGACCCTCCTGTGACCCGGAAACTGATCCAGGATTTTGGAATCCCTTTAAATGCATCTCGGAGGAGCGGAGGAGAGAGGGGGAGGGGTAAAGCCGGGAAGGGGAGAACAAAACTCAAAAGACCAGCGTTTCCCAAAGCTCCTCTCCAGACAGCGACGATGCTCAACGTGATGTCTTTCAAAAATCATCTCAAGAAAGTTAAGTTTAACACGACTTAACTGGCTTCAGGTCTACTGTGGGGAGGTGACATTAAATGCATCACATATCAGATACATATCAACATACAGCATAACATAATAAAACTAATTTGCCCCAAGGGGCTTTACAATCCTGTCCAGCATACAACTGGGAACAAAGACCCGATCCTTTTAACAATCTTTATGAAGTAAAACATTAACATTTGAGGAAGTGCCGTTTCTCACAGCGATTGCAATACGTCTAATGACCGTATCTAATGTTTATCATCATCTACTAACTAATAGAAATTGGCAGCACTAAATACATTGTTGTCTCATCCAACAACACTAAACTTGATTTCAGAACATTTCAGATGTTGACTTTCTTTCTTCATGATACTCAGTGAGCATGTTTGGCCTCGTCCAGATCAGAACATTTATGAAGAATGGGCTTTTATAATGTATTGTCTCGCCCAAGAGTACAAGGCATCATTGTGACGTCACCCCTTGGTTTGTGAGCTAAAGACTAGACGCTTGAGAGGGAGGAGCTAAGCAAGACTGAAGGCTGATTGAGTCATTTTACAATTCACTTTCATGAAGGGAAAACACACTGTAAAAGGGTTTAAACTTGTACAAACAGGTACAACGGCGTAGCAGTGACCTGTCAATCACAGGAAGCCCGCCTACAGCGTACCCTGCTGTATGGTCTATTTGACTCGAGATAGGAGTCGCCCCCTGGTGGCCATTAGAAAGTTTGAGGCCTCCTGCAGCTTGAGGAAGGACAGTGTTGTCCTCACCTGGTAATCGAGGATGCTGAAGCCGAGGCCTTTGTCTCTCTCCTTCTGAAGCTCCAGGATCTGGATGTCTGGAGACCACTGAGCCAGCTCCCCTTCATCTTCATCTTCATCTTCATCCTCCTCCTCTTCCTCTTCCCGGTTAAGGTGAGCCTTCATCAGTATCTCGTCAACAGGGGATACCTGCTCCTCCTGACACACAAAAACAACGTTATCCCACAGAAATGCATTCCTGTCAAGTTATTTTCTTGCATGACAATGAGATGATGATACATTAAGTATTAAGTAAAAGAAACTTGCTATATTGCATTAATTTTTTTAAAACATTTTTCAGTTGCAATAATAACTATGCTTGTAATTTCCATAAAAAAGTATATATTTTGTGGAAAAAAGAACATTAGTAATGTTACATAATTATTCATTTTAATCAATCTCTAAATCCATCTTAAAAAAGTAGTTTCAAATGAATCCCAAATCATATCTTTTAACTATGACGCTGCGACTGCAAAACCTCATGCCACAAACATAAAGAACATACAGACGTAATCTGGAAAGGTTCTTGCATTATCACTTTTGTGAGTTCATGTCTACTTTGCACACGTGTCCGTGACGTCATGCATGGTGAGTAAAGCGAGACAGGGTACCTGTCCGTCCGCCTGCTGCTGTTCAATGACGCTCTCTCTGCAGAGCATCGACGACAGCTTCAGCTCCATCTGAACACACCCAAACGTATCGCACACTTTATACTTTAGCCTGACAAAAGGATCCGTAAAGTGTTTTTGAAGCATTGAAACTGGAGTTGTAGACAGTAGAACAAATTGCAGTAAACATAAATGTGATTTTACAGTGTTGAATAAAAAGTCTCATTACAAATGTTGATATTGTGTGTGTGTGTGTGTGTGTTCCTTGATGCCCTCACCTCCTCCACACTGGGTTGCGAGTGTCTTACTGGTCCAGGTCCAGGCTGTAGAACAGGTTCAGGTTCAGGTTCAGGTTCCAGGTCAGAGGTCGGATGTCGGCAGCAGACCAGAGTGAACGGAGGAGGCACTTCTTTAAGGAACGAGACCACTTCTCGACGAGACTTCCCGTACAGCTGAACGTCATTCACCTACACACACACCAAATGACATATTTCACAAACATATTGGCCCTATATGTATATACTATACATATATATGGTATATGTTCAACCACTGTAGTTTATGCTGGTCCGTCATGACTCAAGATGGTCATCTGGCTCTGAGATTTGTGTTAAGGTCAGCCATACATTAATGGAGAGGCTGTTTGAATAGAGAAGCGGCTTCCAAAGCATTGAAGATCATCAGGATCAATAGCTACAAAGACTTGACAGTGAAGAATAAAACTGGCCTTGTTGTTCAATGATGACCTCGAGTGGTGACATTTAATGACCAGAAAGAAGTGGACCCAGAGTTGCATCTGCAAGAACCAGTCTGACCTCCAGCTGGAGCTTTCTCATCGTCTACAACAAGAGTGTGTGTGTGTGTGTGTGTGTGTGTGTGTGTGTGTGTGTGTGTGTACACTTGTGGTTACCTCCAGGAGCTCGTCCTCTGGCCTCAAGACTCCATGTTTTTCCACGGGGCCCCCGGGAACCACCGAGGAGATGTAGTGGTGCCCATCGAACGAGTCCAGCTCCACACCAAGACGCACGGTGTGGACGGGCAGCAGCTGTACGCACACGATGAGGAGAAGATACCGAATACAACACAGAGCTCAGCCAGGACACTAAAGGACTGTGGTGCTACACTGTAGAAGAGGTGGTTCGAATGTTCCACCTACACTCATTGACATGAAATGGGCGTGAACAAATATTAATAAATATCTTTCAGAATCAAGCCACCGACTGCAGCCTCCAAAATAACCATATTAACAAACTGCTGTGCTAATTATTCATGTTTACAACTCTCAGCTCCAACGCTGTGCCTTTCCTCACCTTGGAGGATTTTTGCAGCTCTGCATCGTCTTCGATAACAGGATCCAACTTCACCACCTGACAACACACACACACACACACACGCATCAGTATTTAACATCAGAGAAGGACAGTGTCAGTGAAAATGTATAAAACGGTGTGATCTCACCAGAACTTGGTACTTCGGTCCCAGCGCCTGCTCCCATTTAGCCCACAATTCTACACACACACACACACACACACACACACACACACACACACACACACACACACACACACACACACACACACACACACACACACACACACACACACACACACACACACACACACACACACACACACACACACACACACACACACACACACACACACACACACACACACACACACACACACACACACACACCATTAAAAACACAGCAGCTTCCTACAGGTCGTTAACTACAACCTCAGGTACGGTAACACAACGTGTACTGAGAGTGATGCCAATGAACGAGTCGTACTGTAGCACAAGTACAGTTGTAAGGGCTGTTGTGTTGAATTTCTCACATACTTAAGATATTGTGGAATTGCAGGCAACACAGGGCTGACCAGCGGTAAAAAGAGAGGAGTTGTATCTTTTGCTAGAGGCAATGGTACGGATGGAGCATGTCGTGCTGGTGCCGCTGCAGCAGAACTACCGTGGAGGTATTCTTCTTGCTCTGATGCAGTGGAAACATTTCACTTCATCTCTGCCGCAGGCCGACTGTCACCTCATTGGAATTCACCAGTTAGAAGCAAAACATCTAAATGACTCAAATGTAAACTGTTAAGTAAGCAACTTCAACTGTGGGGGTGGGGGCGGTTAATGCATGTGCACACACACACACACACACACACAACAATACCTCCTTAAATCACAGGAGGACAAATGTGACGGCTCCACAGCGGATTACAGAGCGCCTCTTTGAGGGAAACCCTCCGTCTGCTCACTGGCCCTTCAGGATTTCAGGGTGGGAACCACCACTGCAGAAAGAAGAAAGGAGGAGGACAGAAAAAAAGAAGGAAAGAAAGAACAAGAAGAAAAGAAAGAATGAAAGAAGGAAGATCAAGAACAAGACGAAAAGAAAGAAAGAAAAGAAAGAAAGAAGAACAATAAAAGAAAGAATGAAAAAATGAAGAACAAGAAGAAAAAAAGGAAAGGAATGAAAGAAGAAGAACAAGAAGAAAAGAAAGAAGAAAAGAACAAGACGAAAAGAAAGAAAGAAAGCAAGAAAAGAAAGAAGGAAAGAAAGAAGAATAAGAAAAGAAAGAAGAAAAGAACAAGACGAAAAGAAAGAAAGAAAGAGAACAAGAACAGAAAGAAGGAAAGAAAGAAGAACAAGAAGAAAAGAAAAGAACAAGACGAAAAGAAAGAAAGAAAGAGAACAAGGACAAGAAAAGAAAGAAGAACAAGAAAAGAAAGAACAACAAGAACAATAATAAGAACATGAAGAACAAGAACAAGACAAAAAGAAAGAAGGAAAAGAAAGAAAGAACAAGAATGAAAGAATGAAGAATAAGAAGAAAAAAAGGAAAGGAATGAAAAAAGAAGAACAAGACAAAAAGAAAGAAAGAACAAGAATGAAAGAATGAAGAATAAGAAAAAAAAAAGGAAAGGAATGAAAAAAGAAGAACAAGACAAAAAGAAAGAAAGAACAAGAATGAAAGAATGAAGAACAAGAAGAAAAAAAGGAAAGGAATGAAAGAAGAACAAGAACAAGAAAAGAAAGAATGAAGAACAAGAAGAAAAAAAGAAAGGAATGAAAGAAGAACAAGAAGAACAAGAAGAAAAAAAAGGAAAGGAATGAAAGAAGAAGAACAAGAAGAAAAGTAAGAAAGAAGAACAAGAACAAAAGAAAGGAGGAAAGAACAAGACGAAAAGAATGAAAGAAAGAGAACAAGAACAAGAAAATAAAGAAGGAAAGAAAGAAGAATAAGAAGAAAAGAAAGAAGAACAAGAGAAGGAACAAGAAGAAGAACAAGAAGAACAAGAGAAGGAACAAGAAGAAGAACAAGAAGAACAAGAGAAGGAACAAGAAGAAAAAAGAGAAGGAACAAGAAGAAGAACAAAAAGAAGAACAAGAGAAGGAACAAGAAGAAGAACAAGAGAAGGAACAAAAAGAAGAACAAAAAGAAGAACAAGAAGAAGAACAAGAAGAAGAACAAAAAGAAGAACAAGAGAAGGAACAAGAAGAACAAGAGAAGGAACAAGAAGAAGAGAAAGAAGAACAAGAGAAGGAACAAGAAGAAGAACAAAAAGAAGAACAAGAGAAGGAACAAGAAGAACAAGAGAAGGAACAAGAAGAAGAACAAGAGAAGGAACAAGAAGAACAAGAGAAGGAACAAGAAGAAGAACAAGAAGAAGGAACAAGAAGAAGAGAAAGAAGAACAAGAGAAGGAACAAGAAGAAGAGAAAGAAGAACAAGAGAAGGAACAAGAAGAAGAACAAGAACAAGAGAAGGAACAAGAAGAAGAACAAAAAGAAGAACAAGAGAAGGAACAAGAAGAAGAACAAGAGAAGGAACAAGAAGAAGAACAAAAAGAAGAACAAGAGAAGGAACAAGAAGAAGAACAAGAAGAAGAACAAAAAGAAGAACAAGAGAAGGAACAAGAGAAGGAACAAGAAGAACAAGAGAAGGAACAAGAAGAAGAGAAAGAAGAACAAGAGAAGGAACAAGAAGAAGAACAAAAAGAAGAACAAGAGAAGGAACAAGAAGAAGAACAAGAGAAGGAACAAAAAGAAGAACAAGAGAAGGAACAAGAAGAAGAACAAAAAGAAGAACAAGAGAAGGAACAAGAAGAAGAACAAGAGAAGGAACAAGAAGAAGAACAAAAAGAAGAACAAGAGAAGGAACAAGAAGAACAAGAGAAGGAACAAGAAGAAGAACAAGAGAAGGAACAAGAAGAACAAGAGAAGGAACAAGAAGAACAAGAAGAACAAGAGAAGGAACGAGAAGAAGAACAAGAGAAGGAACAAGAAGAAGAACAAAAAGAAGAACAAGAGAAGGAACAAGAAGAAGAACAAGAAGAAGAACAAAAAGAAGAACAAGAGAAGGAACAAGAAGAACAAGAGAAGGAACAAGAAGAAGAACAAAAAGAAGAACAAGAGAAGGAACAAGAAGAAGAACAAGAGAAGGAACAAAAAGAAGAACAAGAGAAGGAACAAGAAGAAGAGAAAGAAGAACAAGAGAAGGAGCAAGAAGAAGAACAAGAACAAGAGAAGGAACAAGAAGAAGAACAAAAAGAAGAACAAGAGAAGGAACAAGAAGAAGAACAAAAAGAAGAACAAGAGAAGGAACAAGAAGAAGAACAAGAAGAAGAACAAAAAGAAGAACAAGAGAAGGAACAAGAGAAGGAACAAGAAGAACAAGAGAAGGAACAAGAAGAAGAGAAAGAAGAACAAGAGAAGGAACAAGAAGAAGAACAAAAAGAAGAACAAGAGAAGGAACAAGAAGAAGAACAAGAGAAGGAACAAAAAGAAGAACAAAAAGAAGAACAAGAGAAGGAACAAGAAGAAGAACAAGAGAAGGAACAAGAAGAAGAACAAGAGAAGGAACAAGAAGAAGAACAAAAAGAAGAACAAGATAAGGAACAAGAAGAACAAGAGAAGGAACGAGAAGAAGAACAAGAGAAGGAACAAGAAGAAGAACAAAAAGAAGAACAAGAGAAGGAACAAGAAGAAGAACAAGAAGAAGAACAAAAAGAAGAACAAGAGAAGGAACAAGAAGAACAAGAGAAGGAACAAGAAGAAGAACAAAAAGAAGAACAAGAGAAGGAACAAGAAGAAGAACAAGAGAAGGAACAAAAAGAAGAACAAGAGAAGGAACAAGAAGAACAAGAGAAGGAACAAGAAGAAGAACAAGAGAAGGAACAAGAAGAACAAGAGAAGGAACAAGAAGAAGAACAAGAAGAACAAGAGAAGGAACAAGAAGAACAAGAAGAAGAGAAAGAAGAACAAGAGAAGGAACAAGAAGAAGAACAAGAAGAACAAGAGAAGGAACAAGAAGAAGAGAAAGAAGAACAAGAGAAGGAACAAGAAGAAGAACAAGAACAAGAGAAGGAACAAGAAGAAGAACAAGAAGAAGGAACAAGAAGAAGAGAAAGAAGAACAAGAGAAGGAACAAGAAGAAGAACAAGAAGAAGGAACAAGAAGAAGAGAAAGAAGAACAAGAGAAGGAACAAGAAGAAGAACAAGAAGAAGGAACAAGAAGAAGAAAAAGAAGAACAAGAGAAGGAACAAGACGAAGAGAAGGAAGAACAAGAGAAGGAACAAGAAGAAGAGAAGGAAGAACAAGAGAAGGAACAAGAAGAACAAGAAGAACAAGAGAAGGAACAAGAAGAAGAACAAGAAGAACAAGAGAAGGAACAAGAAGAAGAACAAGAAGAACAAGAGAAGGAACAAGAGAAGGAACAAGAAGAAGAACAAGAAGAACAAGAGAAGGAACAAGAAGAACAAGAAGAAGAACCCCTCTGTGTTCTCCTCATCCGTTGGAGCTATTGTTCCAGCAGTCACACCAGCCTCTGATTAAATTAGCATTGCTAACCTCGGCCTTCACAGCGTAATTAATCTGCAGCGCCTGGCTGAATAAACAGAGTAATACATCGCTGACAGCTCGGACACTTTACATCTGTTGGCCCGGGAGCGGCGTGCTAAGTGTTAGCGTGGCGCTTTGGCCACTTAGCAAAGCTAATGAGGAATAAAAAAGAAAAGAGGAGAGGAAATAATTTAGGGAGGAGTGCTGTGGAGAGGCCTGCGTTGACATGTCTGCAGACGCTTCACTTAGTGGGCTTTTTTCTTTTCTTAAACACTGATAATGATCACAGCTCATTCCATTTATCCACTTCCTGTTTTGCACGGCTGTAGGTAGGTTTTCTAAGTAAATAAGAACCACATGGTGAAATGGTAATGAGCAGATTAGCCTGTAACAAGAAATATAAAGCTGTAACTGTGTCAACGCTTGGCAGAGGAGCTGAAAGCATTCATCTAGAACTGTGGCAGTTAATCTATTTTACACAAAAACACAACATATCTTTTGGCCACAGCGGTTGAACTCCACGTGTTCGATGCCATACGAGTGGACTGGATTTCTAAAGCCGTCTGTATTATTATTTATCCGTTTGGATCGTTTTGCTGTGTGCATAAAATATTGTGGAATAGCAGGCAGCACAGGACTGACCAGTGGGCCACTCGGTGCTGCAACAAAAATATAAATAAATCTCCTGCTGCACACAAATAACTTTCACAGACTTCTTCATGAACCTCTCATTATAAAAGAGACATCTGTCGACAGGACGGTTAAAAGATTTATATGTAACCCCCCCCCCCAACAAAAGCTGTTTCAATGTGCACGTGCACATTATTTAAATCAACAGATTGACGTCACAATTTCCATTTCATATTCTCATATAAACTACACACACACAGTGTAGTGAGAGGGCAGTGAGGTGGAGTCCTCTGTTTTGGTGTGTGTGTGTGTGTGTGTGTGTGTGTGTGTGTGTGTGTGTGTGTGTGTGTGTGTGTGTGTGTGTGTGTGTGTGTGTGTGTTTGTGTGTGTGTGTGTGTGTGCTCACCCCTGTCTAGCTGTGCTGCGTTCGGGTACGTCGGTTCCAGACTTGGCGTCATTAAGCAAACCCCAGACGAGCGAGCTCGGACCTCCACCGACCTCCTCGCTGACAGGCGAGACGACTCCCTCTCCACTGACACACAAACATCAACATGTGCATTTCTTCCATGTGTAGCATTCATGGCATGAATCCTCCAAAGTGTGCCCCGTCTTCCTCATTGATAATCATTTTTGTTTAGATTTTCTATTCTCATATTAAATCCTTGCTATGGCACACTTTAGTGCATGTAAACGCTCTCCGGGGAACAGGGTGCTCAGACCTTTGACCTCGTGACTAATCATTACCATTGGCAATCTATATAATTTGAGTTTATTTTCCTGTCAGGTTCATCGTAACTCATCATAAGTCTCTGTAGATAAGAGAGCCTCGGAAATAACCCGGCGCTGGAAACTCAGCTGGTTCCCAGTCCTCTGTGTTCTCTCAGTAATGAAATAAAGGAGACGTCTGGAGGAGATAAGGGTCCTGCGCTCCTCTTCTGCTTTTGTAAAAAAGAATCTCTTGTCCCACTCTGGCCTGGAGGCTGACCAGTGCAGGCCGCCGGCCAATGGAAAGACAAAAAGAAATGACCCTGAACTGGGTGAATTAATCTCCGTGGACGCTGGTTGATGTGGAGGAAGAATCACAGGCTTTCCTTGGAGAGTTTGGGTAAATTACACCGAGTCGTAAACAAATTTGTCATCTTAATCTGGGCGAAGGGAACCGAGGCAGGGAGGCTTTGGAGAGGTAATAGGAAGAACCGGTCCGATAAGTTTAATGCGGAGAGTTCCCTTCTCTCCCAGGAGCAGATTACAGGTTTAATACAACACAATCAGGAAGTTGGCGGAGCATAAACCCACAGAAAGTCCTTTTACCTCATTTTTAACGTGAGATAGGTTTAGATATACATCTAACAGCAGATTATAAACAGCTACAAAAGAAGCTAAGCTAATTAATTCTTTTAGTAATAGTGAATCGATTCTGTTATTTTAGGGTTTTATTTGCACCACTTTATTCGCTGTTACTTTTAATGTCTCCATTTTACGTGAAACACTTTGAATCACCATTTTCCTTCATGATTTACTGGAATATAAATTAATTAATTGCAATGCGATGCATCATGGGACTACTTTACCCATCAACGTGACACTCAAAAACGGATCAATTTCAATCTGCTATTATTTGAAACTGTGCTGCATCTGCTCATGCATCACCCGGACAGTTGTTCTGCTGGTCCAACTCTTTGCCCTCAGGAACCCAAAGGAACCAAGGGTCAATGTGCGGCAATTGGTTGGTGATCAATTCGGCAATCGCTAGATTGACAGCGACGTGTTGGGTAACGTCCCACTGCACTGGCCAGAAAGAGGGAAGTCAATGGACCTATTTTCATGCCAGCGTCTGTACCTTACGAGGATAAGCACGGCTGGACGTACTAACATTAACCGTGGCTCTGTTCTAGTCAGTGTGCCACGAGGCCTGTCGAAGGAGCCGGCAGGTGCAAAACTGGCTAAATGGAACACAGTCTCAGGTATTGTTATTCCATGAAAAGTTTGTCTACCTTTATCCAGGGATCTCTCCAGGGTTCTGAGTTTCTTCCTGACCACACTGAGAACCACTGTGCGACCCGTCTTCCTCATCACCTCCATAACCTCCTGATTGGTCAGCCCGTGGAGACTGACACCGTCCAACTGTGGGAACCGGCAGCAGGACAGAAAGAAAGACAGGTAGAGGTGAGGGGAAAACGGGGCTCACTTCAGGTCGGGCGGTTTGTTCTTTTCTCTAGATGTTAAGTGCGTTACACATTTTAGGAAATGAACACGGATCAGCAGTAAAGGCAATAAGTTCATATTAACGATTAAATCAGGTTGTTACAGCGAGCAGTCGGTCGTGGATTCGGATGTTTCCGCTGTGGTCTGCAGCGCTGCCTGGAACCACATGTTTCACAAACACACCTACTGCATCTGAATCAGGAGAGAGAGGGGGGGGTGGGAGAGAGACACAGAGAGGAGGGGGGGGGGGGAGACAGAGAGAGAGAGAGAGAGAGAGAGAGAGGGGGGGGGGGGGGAGAGAGAGAGGGGGGGAGAGAGACACAGAGAGAGAGAGAGAGGGGGGGAGAGAGACACAGAGAGAGAGAGAGGGGGGGGGCGAGAGAGAGAGAGAGGGGGGGAGAGAGAGAGAGAGGGGGGGAGAGAGACACAGAGAGAGCGGGGGGGCGAGGAGAGAGAGAGAGGGGGGGGGGGAGAGAGACACAGAGAGAGAGAGGGGGGGGGAGAGAGAGAGAGAGGGGGGGAGAGAGAGAGAGAGAGAGAGACACAGAAAGAGAGAGAGGGGGGGCGAGAGAGAGAGGGGGGAGAGAGAGAGAGAGGGGGAGAGAGATACAGCGAGAGAGAGAGCGAGAGAAAGAGAGCGAGAGAGAGAGTTTTATTGGACCATTAAAAACAGAGGTAATATGCAATCCGCCATAAATCTGCAAAATTGTGATGAAACAAATTGACTCTTGACTTTGTGCTGCAAGCTGTGACCCGGAAAATGGAGAGAATGTTTTTTACTTCTCAGTTCAAATAACCAAACATATGAGTATAAATTCAGAATGAGATATGTATATATATGAATTAAATGAATCCTGTTCTGATTTAAGCAAGGTTTGTAAAATATAAAAGCCTTAACTGTAAAAACTCATGCAGCTGCTTCACAATAGGAGCCCTGAAGCTGCTTCACAATAAGAGCTCTGTAGCTGGTTCACAATAAGAGCTCTGCAGCTGGTTCACAATAAGAGCTCTGCAGCTGGTTCACAATAAGAGCTCTGCAGCTGGTTCACAATGAGAGCCCTGGAGCTGCTTCACAATAAGAGCCCTGAAGCTGCTTCACAATAAGAGTTCTGCAGCTGGTTCACAATAAGAGCCTTGAAGCTGCTTCACAATAAGAGCCCTGAAGCCGCTTCACAAAAAGAGCTCTGCAGCTGCTTCACAATAAGAGCCCTGAAGCTGGTTCACAATAAGAGCCCTGAAGCTGCTTCACAATAAGAGCTCTGCAGCTGCTTCACAATAAGAGCCCTGAAGCTGCGTCACAATAAGAGCTCTGCAGCTGGTTCACAATAAGAGCTATGCAGCTGGTTTGACAATAAGAGCCCTGAAGCTGCTTCACAATAAGAGCTCTGCAGCTGGTTCACAATAAGAGCCCTGAAGCTGCTTCACAATAAGAGCTCTGTAGCTGGTTCACAATAAGAGCCCTGAAGCTGCTTCACAATAAGAGCTCTGCAGCTGGTTCACAATAAGAGCCCTGAAGCTGCTTCACAATAAGAGCTCTGCAGCTGGTTCACAATAAGAGCTCTGCAGCTGGTTCACAATAAGAGCCCTGAAGCTGCTTCACAATAAGAGCCCTGAATCTGCTTCACAAAAAGAGCCCTGAAGCTGCTTCACAATAAGAGTTTTGCAGCTGGTTCACAATAAGAGCCTTGAAGCTGCTTCACAATAAGAGCCCTGAAGCCGCTTCACAAAAAGAGCCCTGAAGCCGCTTCACAAAAAGAGCCCTGCAGCTGCTTCACAATAAGAGCTCTGCAGCTGGTTCACAATAAGAGCCCTGAAGCTGCTTCACAATAAGAGCCCTGAAGCTGCTTCACAATAAGAGCTCTGCAGCTGGTTCACAATAAGAGCCCTGAAGCTGCTTCACAATAAGAGCTCTGCAGCTGGTTCACAATAAGAGCCATGAAGCTGGTTCACAATAAGAGCTCTGCAGCTGGTTCACAATAAGAGCCCTGCAGCTGCTTCACAATAAGAGCCCTGCAGCTGCTTCACAATAAGAGCCTGCAGCTGGTTCACAATAAGAGCTCTGCAGCTGCTTCACAATAAGAGCCCTGCAGCTGCTTCACAATAAGAGCCTGCAACTGGTTCACAATAAGAGCCCTGAAGCTGCTTCACAAAAAGAGCCCTGAAGCTGCTTCACAATAAGAGCCCTGCAGCTGCTTCACAATAAGAGCCCTGAAGCTGCTTCAAACAAAAGGCCTCAAATGAATCAATGATAAAAGCCCCACAGCAGTCTTATGGTAACAATCTAACAGCTGCTTCACAGTAAAAGTAATACAGCAGCTTTACAGTAAAATGACTACAGCTGCTTCACAAAAAAAGTCAAACAGCTGCTTCACAGTAAAAGCCCTGCCGCCACTGACAATAAAAACTCCTACAGCTGATAGTAAAGGCCCTTGCAGCTCCTTCAAGGTTAGTTACTTCACAGTAATGGACCTGCAGCTGCTTCACAGTAAAAGCCCTCTAGTTGCTTAATTGTGAAAGCCCGAAGGCAGCTTTCACTGTGAGGTTGTAGGTACACCACAAACAGTGACATAATAGTTAGAATAACACATGCTTAGTCCTGATAAAGGCTAATTCAATGAGGGAGTGATAGGTTTGTTTAAATGTGTTTTCAATACATTTTGACAGTGTTAGCCTGTCCTACCCGAGCTGGCTATGGTATTTTCTGTGTATTCCTAGTGCGTTTTACTGTGTCGAGTGTGCTTTAACTGTACTTTCCCGTCCTACCTTGGCTGGTCAGGGGGTTGTAGCCGATGATGGAGATGCCGAGGCTCTGGCCGTCGTTCTTGGTTATAGGAACCTCGTGGATCTCATATCCCTCCAGATTGGGCTGAAACACAAACAGAGAGTCCATTTATTATTGGCCTGCACCTTCTCCAAAGCCAGCACCGAAACAAAGAGAAAACAAACTCTTTCCTCTTTTTGTGCGTTTGTCCAGAAGGATCTTAAATTATTCTACAACTTCAAACTCGTAATCTGAAATGATTACTCTATAATCTGCTCACCGTTTTGCTGTGCCGGCGTTGGGGTGGTATGGCCGGGGGACGGGCGGGTAAGGAGGAGACAGGGGCCGAGTCAGGAGGCGGTGGGGGAGGCGGGCCTGTTGACCTTTGACCCCGGGGATCTCTGGCGATCAGCAATGTCACTTGGCTTCCACACCCTTGCAGCACCTTGACGACCTGGTCGCTGGTGAGGCCGCTGGTGGGCGTTGCCCCAATGCGAAGGATATGGTCACCTGTGCGAAGACGCCCGTCCTGATTGGAGGAGAGGAGGAGCATGAGAGCCAAAACATTGGAGAACACTTGAACATAATCAGAAAGTAATAATAATATACAAGAATAAGTGTCCAGTGGCCTTTATTTACAACTGCACAGAGAAACGGGCTGCTATTTCAAAGCTTGTATTAGAGGCAGTTCTTTGTATCTTATCATTTGAATATCTCTCAACATGTTGATGGCGAGCCGGCAGCTCATAGCCAACGATGCTAACATTGCACACTTTTCTGAAAGTGGCGATATAGCGAACAGTGTTTACCTGGGAAGCGGATGGTGAGCGCTACGCTCCAAAGTTACAGCTTAACGGTTGTTTGCTGCTTTATTAATGTTAATAAATGCAGCTCCTTTAAATCGTTTAAGATGCTTCTGCAGTTCATGTTTTTCTCGTCATCTTTGACATTTTACAACAAACGTATCTGTCAGCTACAGGCCAAACGAGACTCCTGCTGTGGGGAAGTCAGGAGAAGGAGAGCAATGATGAAAGCAAAATGCAGAGACGGGGAGAGGAAGCTAAATGGCAAAGGGAGATGAGGCAGAAGAGATAGAAGATAAAATAAGACATTTTATAGGTGTGTTGAAAAGCCGTGTGGTCCAACATGTCTTGGAACTTTCTTTCCATTTCTTTGCAGAGAAATGAATCTTGTCCAATTAATCAAATTGATATAATGAATCCAATTACACGGCGATGTTTCCTCCCTCAGTCCTGCTGCCTGTTCTGATGCACTAAACCATGAGTCCAAACTCAGAACAACAAGAATCAAGCAAGTACAATTTCTTCAATAAAGTTAAACTACAAAGTGCTATCAGTAAGAGACATTTAAGTGCTACTAGAGTGCTACTACGGCTCTACCTTCCCTATTCAAGGTATAGTCGAAAAAGATGTGTTTTTAGTTTGCGACGGAAGATGTAGAGACTTTCAGTTGTCCTGATGTCAATGGGGAGCTCGTTCCACCAATGAGGAGCCAGCACAGCAAACAGTCGTGATTTTGTTGAGTGTTTAGCTCGAAGTGACGGAGCTACAAGCTGATTGGCAGAAGCCGAGCCAAGTGAACGGGCTGGGGTGTGAGGTTAGACCATGTCCTGGGTGTGAGGTTAGACCATGTCCTGGGTGTGAGGTTAGACCATGTCCTGGATGTGAGGTTAGACCATGTCCTGGTGTGAGGTTAGACCATGTCCTGGATGTGAGGTTAGACCATGTCCTGGGATGTGAGGTTAGACCATGTCCTGGGTGTGAGGTTAGACCATGTCCTGGATGTGAGGTTAGACCATGTCCTGGGATGTGAGGTTAGACCATGTCCTGGATGTGAGGTTAGACCATGTCCTGGGTGTGAGGTTAGACCATGTCCTGGGTGTGAGGTTAGACCATGTCCTGGATGTGAGGTTAGACCATGTCCTGGGTGTGAGGTTAGACCATGTCCTGGGTGTGAGGTTAGACCATGTCCTGGATGTGAGGTTAGACCATATCCTGGGTGTGAGGTTAGACCATGTCCTGGATGTGAGGTTAGACCATGTCCTGGATGTGAGGTTAGACCATATCCTGGGTGTGAGGTTAGACCATGTCCTGGATGTGAGGTTAGACCATGTCCTGGGTGTGAGGTTAGACCATGTCCTGGGTGTGAGGTTAGACCATGTCCTGGATGTGAGGTTAGACCATATCCTGGGTGTGAGGTTAGACCATGTCCTGGATGTGAGGTTAGACCATATGCTGGATGTGAGGTTAGACCATATCCTGGGTGTGAGGTTAGACCATGTCCTGGATGTGAGGTTAGACCATGTCCTGGATGTGAGGTTAGACCATATCCTGGGTGTGAGGTTAGACCATGTCCTGGGTGTGAGGTTAGACCATGTCCTGGGTGTGAGGTTAGACCATATCCTGGATGTGAGGTTAGACCATGTCCTGGGTGTGAGGTTAGACCATATCCTGGATGTGAGGTTAGACCATGTCCTGGATGTAGACCGGACCCGATCTGTTCGCAGCACGGTACGCAAGTACCAATGTTTTGAAGCAGATGCTGCAGCCACCGGTAACCAGTGAAGGTCACGGAGGATTGTGGGTACATTTCGGGAGGTTGAAGACCAGTCGAGCAGCTGCATTCTGGATGAGCTGTAGAGGTCGAATGGCATTAGCAGGAAGACCTGAAGGAGGGAGTTGCAATAGTCTAGCCGGTTGGATGACCAGAGCCTGGACCAGAACCTGGACCAGAACCTGTGCCGCCTTCTGAGTGAGAAGAGGTCGTATTCTCCTGATGTTGTACAGCATGTACCTACAGGAGCGTGTTATTGTGGTAATGTTGGCCGTCAGGGAGAGTCGACTGTCAAGTGTCACACGAGGTTCCTGGCAGTCGGAGTCGGAGCCAGCACTGAGTCGTTGAAGTTAATAGATAGGTCAAGTTCAGTCTTGTCCGGGTTAATTTTCAGGTGGTGTGCGGACATCCACTGAGAGATGTCGGTCAGACATCCACTGAGAGATGTCAATCAGACATCTACTGAGAGATGTTGGTCAGACATCCACTGAGAGATGTCAGTCAGACATCCACTGAGAGATGTCAGTCAGACAGGCAGAGATTCATGCTGCTACCTGTGTTTCGGATTGGGGAAACGAGAGGATCAGTTGGGTGTCGTCAGCATAGCTGTGGTAGGTGAAGCCATGCGAGAGAATGACAGAGCCGAGAGAGTTGGTGTACAGAGAGAAGAGAAGAGGACCAAGGACTGAGCCCTGAGGGACCCCAGTAGTCAGAAGACAAGGCTCAGACATAGATCCTCTCCAGGTTACCCGGTAAGAGCGGTCGGTGAGATAGGATGAGAAGAGTGAGAGCAGAGCCTGAGATACCAGGTCCTGGAGGGAGGACATGAGGATCTGGTGGTTCACTGTGTCAAAGGCAGCGGAAAGGTCTAGAAGGATAAGGACAGAGGAGAGAGAGGCTGCTCTAGCAGTGTGAAGCTGCTCAGAGACAGCAAGGAGGGCAGTCTCTGTTGAGTGGCCTGTCTTGAATCCAGACTGGTGGGGGTCTAGAAGGTTGTTACTGTGAAGAAAGGAGGAGACTTGGTTAGAGATAGCTCGCTCTAGAGTTTTGGAGAGGAAGGGAAGGAGAGAGACAGGTCTGTAGTTGTTGACTTCAGATGGGTCAGAGTGGGTTTCTTCAGGAGAGGGTTGAGTCCGCCTCCTTCAGAGAGTTGGGGAAACAGCCGGTTGAGAAGGAGGTGTTAATAAGATGGGTGAGAAAGGGAAGAAGGTCCGGAGCAATGGACTGGAGAATGTGAGACAGGATGGGGTCAAGGGGGCAGGTGGTTGGGGGGTCAGAGGTTACCAAGGTAAGAACTTGATTAGGAGACAGGGGGATAAAAGAGGAAAACAAGGGGGAAGAAGGTGAAGTTACTGGAGGTGTAGTTATAGAAGATGGATTAGTAAATGAAGAGCGTATGTCATCTTTTTTGTAAAGTAGTCAACAAAGTGTCTTGGTAGAAGGGTGGAGGGAGGGGGGGGACCAGGGGGGGGGTCAAGGAGGTTGAAAAAAATAGAGAAGAGCTTTGTGGGGTTAGACAAAGAGGATTCGATTCTGGATTGATAGAACAGACTTTTGGCTGCAGAGAAGGAGGAGAGAAGAGATTGATAGGCGAGCAGGTCGCCGGCGTGTTTGGATTTTCGCCATTTCCTTTCCGATGCTCGCATAGTGGCTCTCTGAGCACCGAGTCAGACAATCACGGAGCCAGAGAGGACTTGAGGACCTTTAGAGTCGTAAGAGGACAGAGAGAATCAAGAGAGGACGACAGCGTAGAGAGAAGAGTGTCAGTGGCGAAGTTAGGATGCATGGGGGAGAAGAGGAGAGGAGGGTGAGAGGGAGAGAGGGTGAGAGGGAGAGAGGGAGAGAGGGTGAGGGGAGGGTGAGAGGGAGAGAGGAGGGTGAGAGAGAGAGAGGGAGGGTGAGAGGAGGGTGAGAGGGAGAGGGAGAGAGGGTGAGAGGAGGGTGAGAGGGAGAGAGAGAGAGAGGGTGAGAGGAGGGTGAGAGGGAGAGAGGGTGAGAGGGAGAGAGGAGGGTGAGAGGGAGAGAGGGTGAGAGGGAGAGGGAGAGAGGGTGAGAGGGAGAGAGGAAGAGAGGGTGAGAGAGAGAGAGGGTGAGAGGAGGGTGAGAGGTAGAGAGGGTGAGAGAGAGAGAGGAGGGTGAGAGGGATAGAGGGAGAGAGGGTGAGAGGGATAGAGGGAGAGAGGGTGAGAGAGAGAGGGTGAGAGGAGGGTGAGAGGGTGAGAGGGATAGAGGGAGAGAGGGTGAGAGAGAGAGGGTGAGAGAGAGAGGGTGAGAGGGAGAGAGGGTGAGAGGGTGAGAGAGGAGGGTGAGAGGGAGGGAGGGAGAGAGGTAGAGAGGGAGAGAGGGAGAGAGGGTGAGAGGGTGAGAGGGTGAGAGGGTGAGAGGGTGAGAGGGTGTGGATGTTGCGACGGACATGTGCAGAGTCCGTTGTGGGAGGGTTGTCAGTTCCAAAGAGTGAGAGAGAGTAAGAGATGAAGAAGTGGTCAGAGACAGGAAGTGGAGTTACAGTGAGGTTTGATGTGGAGCAGTTTCTGGTCAGAGACAGGAAGTGGAGTTACAGTGAGGTTAGATGTAGAGCAGTTTCTGGTCAGAGACAGGAAGTGGAGTTACAGTGAGGTTAGATGTAGAGCAGTTTCTGGTGAACATATAGTCAAGGTGGTGTCCAGCTTTGTGAGTAGGAGGGGAAGGACTGAGAGAGAGCAAAGGAAGACAGTAAGAGTAGCAGGTCACATGACTTCTGTCTGGATGTTAAAGTCACCCAGAAGGATGAGAGGGGGGGGCGTTTTCTGGGAAGTTTGATAGGAGGACGTCTAGTTCTTCCAAGAAGTCTCCAAGGAGTTGCCAGAGTCATGCACAGAAAACATTCTGCATCAGTTTTCACAGGCTGAGGGCAAACACTGTTATTCATGCAGAACACGTCCACTGAGCTTTCCTTTCTGCTTCAACAGCACAGGTTTCCACTAGCCGCTGCTCAACTAAGGCAGCCGCTTGTTTCAGTACTCAGTCAACAATCAGCCAAAGTCAATCCAAGAATCACGTACCGTAGTTTAATCTGATTTACCTGATGTGGACTACGTAAAGTCATTCTCCTCCCTTTCCGCGGTCTGTGCTACCTATTTAGCGAGCGTACTGGTGCAGCATACCGGGCTTAGCGCCGCCCAAGACAATTGGGATGGTTTAAAAAGGTGCAATGTGTGAGATCTGGACAGAGATTTTGTTTAAAACTAACTTGTGTATTGTGCTGCAGTGATGACAGTTGAATTGAGCGTGCTAACCAGCTAGCCCCCCGGCCTGGTCTCGTAATGCCACTTGTTCCCTGAGAGTCACTGACTCGGCCTCCGTCTCACAGAGCTGCCAAGGGTCAACTGCTCTCCTCCCGGCATGGGCAGGACGAGGCAAAGGTGAGAGTTGTTTTCCCGTTTCTGCCACTTTGGATTGAATCCAAATGTCAATCAACAAGCTATCAAAGCGAGCGCGGGCCGTAACGACTAATTGTACTTTAATAATGCCCCGCTGAGGTTTGGTGTGGTGTTCATTAAGATCATGATATAATACTCATCTGCTGAACGCACCTTGTCCGCCACGCTGTCTGGGATGAGCGTCCTGACCACCACTCCGGCCGTCCTCCCTCCCACGATGCCGAAGCCCAAACCAGATCCATCGTTCACCAGCTCGATTTCCTCCACGTGCCCCCACTGGTCCTTCAGCATTAAGGCGGAAGACATTCATTAATGGGTTTGACAGGTGTTTGGCTGATATGTGATGAGAAAAGTTATTCTTACAACACCTCAGCCATTTATTAAAAGAATCAGAAGTTAGTTCATATGTCGCTAAGAAACAAAGTTGCACATTTCCCAGATTCTGAATGAGACTTGATTGATTTTTCATTGTTTATCAAAAGGTTCACCTGCTTGTTCCAAATAGTTCTAAAAAAAAAAAACAGTGATATATTCTAAAAAGCTATTTATGTCCTATTGCTGCTCTGCATTCCTGTATTGCTGTTTCCTGTTGCAAAAATAAAATATATACACAAATGTAGATTTCCTTAAATAGGATCTATTTAGTTTTTGTCATCATTTATTGGATATTCATCCAGTTTGTTACTCAAGTGTGTCATGTGACAAACTTTAGAGTTCAATAAAAGTACACAATACAATAGGTCACATCCCGAAATACTGTCACTTCTTTGAATAATGTTGCAGCTGTTGATAAAATGCAAGAAAACACATTAAAAAAATCTACAAATATAAAACTGGTGAAAGTGAAATGAGCTGCAGTCCAGCAATAAAAACATTTGATTTGTTCTCATCCAGTTGTCTCTTCGAGCAGATCAATGCAAAGTTCATATCCATCATCATTCTTGAGTCATGAATGAACATAAAGGCTATATGTCTCGAGGTGAAAGGTGGCTCAGCGTGTCCTCCTCTCTGATCAATGGCAGGCTGCAGCAGACACCTGCAGGGGAGGGGGGGTCTCTGATCTGATAGGGGAGGTCTCCCTCCGTCTAATGACACAAACATCCAGGACGCCGGAAGAGGTCGGATCGCACTCAATGTGCTTCACAGGAGGCGACCTGTGACCGCAGAGACTTTATTACGGTTACGGTGATAGATTTCTTCTGGTTTTGTGCATTAAACAATTATTTCCTTTTTCTTTTCTACCAATACTCGGGTGTAATAAGTGTCAGTGACACCGCTGTGGTAGTTGACCGATGGCTGGTGAGGCTGAGTTCGCCATGTTGGCTGCTAGCTTCCTGCCTGTGAAAATTAATGAACACAAATAGAGTACAGAAAGTCTCAAATGAGTTTACTATTAATGTTCAGCCTGTGAAAACTGATGCAGAATGTTTTCTGTGCATGACTCTGGCAACAAGAAGTCTGCTTTATAAACTGGAGTCCTGGAGTTTGACAAACATGCCAGGGAGGGTCTCAGTATATTTGGAGTTCGACCCATACTAGGGATACTAGATTTATTGGTCTCCGCTGCACAGATTTCAACCAATTATTTTTGTTTTATTTCCCCTTTTTCATCTTTCCCCCAAATACTAAAACCCCCACTGTACTCTATTAATGCTTTCTAGATGAGGCTCCACTCAAAGGAGGATTCCCTGGTTCCAGTAACAGACTATGAACTCAAACTTCAAGTATCTTCTCAGAAACATAAAGGGGACATTGGGAGTCCTGTCTGCATCTTTACTCCGATGCATCTAATAAATGTACAATGCGTTGTGATATTGATAATGAAATTCATAATCTAATTGACTTTTCTTTGATCAGATAGTTCCGAGTTTAAACCACTTCAGTCTGTATTTTATTTGGACAAAGTTTCCATGCGGTTGCTTGTGTTTGGCTGTTGGTCCCTAAAAAGATAAAATAACCTCTGCAACAAGGTCAATATATTCCTCTGCTTTCAGTAATAAGTTTGTTTTCATGTGATTGACAGGAGGCTGGCCATGTGACCGCGATGACAGAGGAGTTGGCAGTAAAGTTCATAAACTTTCTCCAGTTGTTCTTCAGTTCATTTCCTCTCAGTAAAGGCCGTTTTAAAAAGGTCCCTTCGGGTTTCTTTAATTGCGCAATCTGTTATCTTTTATCTCTGTTCTTTCTACTTTTTGTCATATTTAGGAGAGCAATAAATAACATGCAAAAAAAAAGTGCATTCGCCGACACACTGTCCTAATCGATGGCGGGGAAATATTCACTAAATAGACTAAAGCTGTAATATCGTATCCGACTCGTTGATTTATACCCGTCTTTACGAGCTCACGTCTCCTTTCAGCGTCCAAAACCACTCCAGCAGGAAGAGGGCTGGACATCAGCGGCTGCGATGGCGGAGCAGAGCCGCCTGAATCGGCCCGGCAGAGGAGTCTTGGCTTCGGTGGGGACGGATAGTTAGCCGGGCCAGAAGAACAGCAATAAAACCCCAGCCAGAGTTGTGTTTTTTATGCTTACGGCTCCATTAAACGTGACCTCGCTGGAGACGGGACATGAATAAAACAAAAGCAGGAGGACTCGGAGGCCCGGTATGCAGGACGTGGCTCGGTTCCAACGAGGAGGAGGAGGAGGAGGAGGGTAGCAAACAAGGGGGGCAGTGTAATTCTGTGTGATAATGACCCGACAATAGAGCGGGGCAGAATCATTACGGCTGAGGCCGACCTGTGATCTTCGGCTCACATTAACAGTCCAGACCACATCGGTTGTTTTTACAGTGGAAGTCTTTTCTTCTTCTAAATGTCTAAGCCCTCAAACATGTCCCGTCTTGTATTGTGTCCAATAACTCAGTAACAGTACGTCAATAGTGTTGGGGATTCTTCCACCTGTCATTTTATCTTTATTTCTCATTAAAAGGCTCAGGTTTATTTCCCTTAAAAAGGCCATTCTGTCATTATTGGCTCTGCAATTAAAACAAACTTTAATGCTTGGAAGAGAACTGGTTTTGTTTTAGCGTTTAGTGAGAATGACTACGACTTTGGCAAGGACATTAAGCGATTGAGTCGTTACTTTAGGAAAAGGTTTATGACTTCAGAAATAGTATCCAGCTGCATCGTGTTCTAGTTGAGCTGCAGCTCAGTCACAATTCAGGTTTCAGAAGCAGCCATACTTTCACAGGTTTGCAGGTCATTGAAATAATAACATACGCTTTAATTTGACAACTTCGTTTGGCCTCTTTCTGCGATACCGGGCAGAACAGTTGTGAAATATGAGCCGCGATGAAAAGGGTCATAATCGCTCCGTTGTTTGACAACAGAAGCAGACGAATAAATAAAAACAATTATATGGTGAATTCTGCTGCACTAAAACAACGGAGAGCAAATACATATTACATATCAACTTTAAAGGGGACGCATATGCTCATTTTAAGGTTCATGCTTCGATTTTGTTTTCTACTAGAACATGTTTACGCACTTTAATGTTCTTAAAAAACATTACTTTTCTCAGAAATATCTGTATTCACCATTAGTCTGAAATGCTCCGTTTTAGCGCCTGTCTCTTTAAATCCCTCTTCTAAAAAAAGAAGAAAGAAAGAAAGAAAAGCCCAGTCTGCTCTGATTGGCTAGTGAGAACAAAGATACCGCACCTTTGGAAAGGTAGTTCAAGGGCGGTAACTTCCAACGCGGAAGTGACTTAAAACCTGCATTCTCTCTACTGACCAGCAGGGGGAGACTCCTCTGGTTGCAAAACAAAGTCAGATTGTATAGAAGTCTTTAAGAAAATGACTTCTTCCCTCAGTAAACTTACAATATTAAGATACATCTTGCATTAATAATAACGTCCAATATTATAATATATCAGAATGTAATGAGTACTTGAACTTTAATATTTTAAGTACATTTTGCTGATGTAATGCTGGAGTTCAAGTATTTGGAAATTGTAGTATTGCTACCTTTACTTTAGGTAAATAAATCGGTCTACATTTGTTGGAACTTCTTCCATTTAGGTTATTACTAATGAAAAATGTAATTGTGTCATTAAGTCTCTTGCCCATGTTGAGGTTTTCCCAGCTATCTGGTGTGAACAAGGAGATTTGATATTAATGAGCTCTTCAACTTAAAAGCTTCTTATTTGGTACTTAAAGTTGATGATCAGACTGTGGGCTTATTATTATTATTATTATTATTATTATTATATGCGGATGATGTAGTTTTATTTGTTGAACAGGGAAAAGATCTGCAGATTACATTGTTGTGGAGTGATGCTGCAAATGGAGGCAGGAAGGGAACTTCACCTGTCGCAGATTATATTTGCCAATAGAATATTCTGAGGGGTAAAATAACCTGCACGTTCTTTTAACTGAATCAACCAGTTGACCAATGCAGCCGTATCTTTGGCGTCTCATAAACCCGTGACGGCTGGGCACGTTGTTTGCATGACACTTAAAATAAAGAAATCAATGGAAACTAGAATCTTCTCCGCTCCACGGACCAGTTTGGGAAACTCTGGTTTAATTACAAGCCAAATAAAACGCTGCGCTCGCACACGTGACGTCGTCCCAGCTCAGACTCCGGTGGTTTGAGTTTCACAATGACGTCACATCCTCATACACCACCATCTGAGCCAGTCATTGACTCGTCCGTCATGTGGACATTCATTGATCGCGCCCCCTCGCAGACTTAAATACATATTGTCAGGGGCGAAGCTGCAAGTGGAGCACTAACTTGATTTCCTATAGGCTTTAAAAAAGGTCATAAAAATCATCCGAGTCAATGTCAGCAGACTTACGGCTCGTCATAAACAGGACGGTCTCACTCTGATATGGAGGTGTGGCCTAAAAGTGACCTCCACTTATGATTGATGCACCTCCCTTTTGAGTGACAGCCAAGCCGCTGGGTGATGTTTCTGTGTGTGGAACCTGCTGCACTCTGCTGGTTTAGGACCAGACCTTAAACAATGAATTTAAAAAAGCTCAACAGTGACCCAATGTGCAAACTCGGGTTTCAGTTTTCCGTCACGTTTTGTTCCCAAACGATTAAAGCTGAGACGTGGTTTAAGATGCAGAGCAACGGTCATTTAAACCGTCTAGCAGGATGTTTACAGTTACGCTTAATTAACCTTCACCTTGAAATGGATGCTAAAGATTTGGGAATTGCTTTATCTCACAATCTAAGCGCGTTTTCCTTTTTCTGTCAAACAACCAACAGTTAAACTTTAGTATCAGAAGTGCGGCTCCCATCTGGAGTCACACTGCATCTCATCTTCCAGTCTCAAGAATGTGCTGCTAGCGCAAATATACAGATTATTGATCAGCGAGGAAACTAATTTACTCTGTTTGCACCAACTTAAAACCACATAAACCTGAACTAATACATACTTTGGTACAGTGTTTCTCAAATTATGGGTTGAGGTTCTACATGGGGTCATTTGATAGAAAAGATAAGGTCCTGGAAAATGTGTAACATTTCTATGTTTATTTTCAAGGTTTTGAGAAATATAAAAACATTTTCCTATTCTTTTTAAAAGCAAAATGCAAGGCTATCAGGATGTGGTTAAATTAGCTTAGCGTAAAGACTTGAATCACCCACCCAGCGGTGGCAGGTACATCAGTACATTTACTTCAGTACTAGGAGGTGCATCACAAAACTCACACTAGTCACAGATCGGATCAGCACAAAAGAAATAAATGAAGTTGCAGATCAAGTTCCTCTTGCCAGCGATACCATTTTGTTGTTTGGTTGTAGCAGCTGATCTACAAGACTCTAGGCTATTTTCTATTTGTTTTGCCAACGTCCCAACAATACTTTCAACCACTAAGTCTGTAAAGCATCAGACATTCTAAATGTTATCCTTTTACTTTGTTTTAGTGGTTTCTTTCTTTAAAAAAACAAATGATAAGGAAATAAAAGATTGTATTTTCTTTTTATTAAAAAGATTCTTGTCATTAGTAGTTGTATTGATGTATTATAAACTGATTAGAGCTGGTGTTAGCAAGTTAAACAGCTCATAATTCATCTCTAATATCTGTTTATGCTGCTGTGAAAACTTTTAAACAACTGGATTTATTCAAATTTCTCATCAAAAGATTATATTTGAAGACATCATGTTAACGCTATAATTTACCTTTGCTCAATACTAATTTTCACTGAACCGAGCCTGAATGCACCATAATGTCACTGAACATATATTGCATGTTTCACTGAATAATGAGCTGTGATGGGTAAACTGTGTGATTAATCTGCAGTCCAGGTTCAGGTACAGATTTCAGTGTCTCATCCCCTTCCTGTCCAGGTAAACCTCCAGATGTGTTGGTGTTGCATGTTTGTGATGAACTGAATGACAGAGTGCTCCTTGGGTTGATTAAAATCCTTCTACTTCTGAAGTAAACTCTCTGACCAGCTATGAATGCATGGTCACAAGCTGAAAACAGGGTTCTCAGGTTCATGAAGAGTTTGAGATATGCAGAAGGAGTGCTTTTACTTTTACTACTGCGAGTACATTTTGCTGCTGTTACTGAGACAATGCATACTTTTACTTGGGTAAGGTTTGGAAGACAGGATCGGAATACTTCTCCAACACGTCTAAAAGCTCACGAGTAACAGGAAGTATCTTGTTTGTTTCACCTGTACACAAACAGAAATGTGGTTTGTGATCTTAGACAGAATTATTGAGCTTTATTTCTTCTTTTATTTTTTTAAAGAAAAGGAAAAATAATCAGTTAACCAAATCAGTGTGTGAAAATTTCTTTTTCGAAAGACACAAATACAATTGCATTTACATTTGTTTATTGCGGTGACACCGTGTATTCCTGTCTTACCGTGCCGACGGAGGCGGCGGGAGGCGGCGATGACGCGTCCAGGGGCCGGTCCAGGGGCCGGTCCAGGGGCCGGTCCAGGGGCCGGTCCAGGGGCCGGTCCCGGGCCACCACCAGCTCCACCGTCTCCCCTGGCTGCTGCAGGAGGGTCAGCGCCTGCCGCTGGCTGATCCCCGGCTCCAGAGGAACCCCGTTTATCACCAGGACCTGGTCCCTCTCCTGGAGACGCCCGTCCCTGCAGCCGAGACACGTCAGCCAGTACTTTTCAATGACACAACACTGATAAACGTCATTTTATAATTTAAACAAAATAACTCTCAAGTTATAGTAAGTGAAAGAGGTTTCTGTCAACATTTGAGGCGAAAGGCTTGAGTCATGTTTACTTCTAAACCGTCTACCTGTCTCCATTCAAGAATAGACTTAAGACTTTCCTCTTTAATAGTGCTTATAGTTAGGGCTGAATCAGGTTTGCCCTGGTCCAGCCCCTTGATATGCTGCTATAGGCTTATAGGCTGCTGGGGGATGTTTTAGGATACACTGAGCACCTCTCTCCTCTTCTCTCTCTCCTTATGGATGAATTTACATCTCTCCATTGCACCTTATTAACTCTGCTTCCTCCCCGGAGTCGTTGTGACTTCCTGCGTTGGCCTCCTGCCTCCTCTCTACCTCCTTCTGTTTCATGGATTGTGGAGGTCTGGATCGTGGTCCATGTCTACTACTCATTATTCATAATTTCTGTCATATTCATGTAATGTTTATGTAACTCTGTAACTCTGTTCATCTGGTCACATGACATCTATTCTTCTGTCCATCCGGGGAGAGGGATCCTCCTCTAGGGATCCTCCTCTGTTGCTCTCCTGAAGGTTTCTTCCCTTTTTTCCCTGTGAAAGGTTATTTCTGTTCTTTTGGGAGTTTTTCCTGATCCGATGTGAGGTCAAAGGTCAGGGATGTCGTACAGATTGTAAAGCCCTCTGAGGCAAATTCGTAATTTGTGATATTGGTCTATATAAAATAAACTGAATTGAATTGAATGTTTGGCCAACGCTGACTGGAGTTTCCTTCGAGGCCGATGGAATCGTGCAAATGCCATTAAGAGCACAAAAAGGAGGCAGAGAAAACTGAGTATCTGTCTTCTGTACTTCTGTCAGGATAGATTGACAGTTTGAGCAAATATGAAAAAAAGTTACGACCTGTGCTAAATACTAAAAAGTATTTAGCAGCGAGTAGACGGATGAGTCTAAAACGAACGACTGCATTACCCAAAGTTCTACAGACCAGAAGGAGGTTACATTGAATCAAGTTCATGTCCCTCCAACCAAAGTGGCCTTGTTGATGCTGTTCTATAGATTCGTGACCACAGACAATAGTTTGTATTAGAGCTGGGAATGTGTTAATTCAGGCCAAAGCCATTGGCTCTTTGTATTTTAAACTACAGAGGCTGGAAGAAAGAAAACGATCTGCCAAGTCGTGAAGATTTGTAATAAATGGAATAAAACATTGAAAAAACCCACCCGAAACTTTCTTGAAGTGTGACTTCATGACGTACCTGTGTGCGATACCTCCAGTCTGGATGTGTTTGACGAAGACGCCCTGACTGCTGCTTCCCGCGGGATTCAGGCCGACCACGCTGAAGCCAAGGCCTCCGGACAGAGGCCGAGTCAGCTGACACAGCTCGGTGTGACGGCCCTGCGCACGCACACACATATTTAATGTATTTATTTATGCACGCCTTGCAGGTGTGCTTCTGTGGCTCCACCCACCTTGGCAGCAGCAAGGATCCACTTCTGCAGGATGGGGTCAGAAGAGGGCGGAGTCTGGTGAATGGGCGGAGACGTGCCGTTGGTCAGGAGGGAGGAGGAAGAGGTGGAAGAGGTGGGCGTGGCCAGGCTGCTGGCTGGATTGACGGCGCTCATGATTAGCTGACCCTTTTTGGAGAAACTGAAGTCACTGCTGGCATCAGGCGGCATGCTGCTCAGCTACAGACGGGAGGAACAGGAAGGGGAGGAGGAAGAGAGGTTCGTCAGATAGACTGTGGTAGCCATCTTTGCTAAAGTTTAATAAATAAGAAAACGGTCTGTATTCTTTTAAAGTATTATGAAAAAGAAAATCACATCAGCACACTCGGGTTTCTAAATGTTTATGTCTGAACTGCAATTTCTTGTCACTGAGATCAGCTGATATCTAAATATATAGTGGATATTATGTTAACACTGTATTCATCTCACCAGTGGTTTATTCTTACAATTAGCAATTATTGCGCACACATCTGCACTACATATGCATTTATTGTTATGTATGTCTTGTTATTGTATTTTTTACTTATTCCTGTAACAGCTTCACATGTTCATACTCATATCTTAGACTATTCATATCTACCCCTTTCATTTTTTTCAATTCAGTTTATTTTTTGTATAGCCCAATATCACTTTACCGTTTAGTCGACATTCTTCATGAATTTTACACAATACTTTTTATTCCATATATCACTGTGTCTGTTTAGATGCTAAACTGCAGTTTCTTCTTGTCTCGGTAGCTGTGCTGAGACAAGAAGATGGAACTTCAGCATAGAATCGGCTTTATTAACAAAAAGAAAGACAGGAGGACAAAGAGGGAAACCGGATGTCAGTGTGCACACGATCAGGTGTCCACATACTTATGGCCTTATGGCGAAAGTGTTGGAGGAGGATCACTGAGGACAAAAATGTAAAGAGTGGATCTTTCACCACCGACTACACAAACAAGGAGTCCGCCCTGGCGTAGAGATGGAGAGACAGAAGAGTGAGCTGAAGGGAAAGAGACGTTCCATATGCAAGGACGTTGTCGACAGAAAAAAAGAAAGACATGGAGTTTAAAAAAATAAAAAAAATGAAGCGGTGAGGCCGGGGGGTAAGTGGGGAGGAGAGAGGAGGAAAAGAAAAATCAATAGATTCCTCTGTAGGCTCCCTCTCTCTGAACAGGTAATGTATTAATGACCTTTACACTCACATTGTGGAAACTTATCAGTCTGCGGCTTATTTAGGCCGGGCTGACGGAGCAGGATCCCGAGCCATTTCATCAATACCCGCCTCGACAAGGCCGTTACTCAAACCCAGACACTAGATATTAAAGCCTGATAGATCCGCAGAGAGCCGGGAGGGAGGGAGGGAAAATAAATAAAGAAGGAGAGGGAGAGAGAGAGAGAGAGAGAGAGAGGTCCCCTGCTTCATATACCCTCCACCGGCTTCCACCCCGGCACTTTCATAGACTCAGCTCTGACCTTCGCAGCACTTAGAATATGAAGCCCAGCGTCGGTTATTGCCATTATCTTAATTTGGACTGCAGATTGTTTATTGTAAAGCCTCCGCGTCAGTACAAGCTGGAGCTGAATACAGATGGGGAGGCAGAGGGGGATTCAATGTCCCCCCGCCCTCTCCCACTCCCGCTCCGCCCTCACCGTCAGGTCACAGCGTTTGGACAGTGTCCCGGCACCTGATAGGCTGTCCACACCTGGGGCGGAGCCACGCGTGTCAGATCAGAAGGGGAAACGTTCGTTTAGTCTGCAGCAACTTTAGACCGCCGACTCACGGCTGCTTATGAAACTCAGATATACATTAAACATGTGAGCAACAGGCGTTTTACTGAACTGCAGTTATCAGAGAGCTTTATTTAACCGTTACTTTGCAGATGAAGATTTTAGAAACCTAATACCAATCATAGAAACATACAGTACCGGGGATTTAACCACCTGGCAGTATTAAAAAATAATAATGATAATAATAAATGACTGTAGCGCTACTGCTGCCGGCTACCATATATACATGCTGTGTGTTTTAATGCATCAATAGTAATAATAATAATAATAATCCAGCAGTATGACTGATAATGTAACAACTACAGTACTGTAAAGTACCTTTATTGTTACACTTATTAGATTTTGCCAATAGTATGCATGTACTGTTACTGAAGCTTTAAATAAAGGATTTTGAAATGGTGGTACTGATACTTTTACTAAAGGTAAAAGGTCTGAATACTTCTTTACGGGCCAGTTGTCCCCAAAAATACAGGTATTTTCTGTATTAATTTCTTTATTATTTAAACTGTTCACACGGGTCGCTAGCTTTGACCGTATAGTCCCATAATATCGGAGACCACCAAAACTATATGCATTGATAAATGTCACTACTGTACTTTTATAAGTAAAGCACTCTGAGGTTTTTCTAATTTAGTATCTAAGGAATTTCAGAAAGTATAAATAAGGAAATAAAAAGGTTTCTCTGTCTCTGACAAACATACTGATGTTTGTAATTTCAAATCTGAACCGTCTGAAAAAGGTGCATTGAGGGTTCTCAGAACCTGGGCTGGATTCTGGATTCTGGATTCAGATTGTTGGGGTTTCTGTCCGACCTGTGGGACCAGCGTAATCTCAGCGAGGGCGCGTTCATGCACTGCGCGCCGGTTTGGGCCCCCGGTTGTCTGAGCTGCATGTTGCCTCCCCCCTCACCTGGTTCCGGAGCTGTTTGATGGAGTGCTGCAGGGTCAGGATGTGGCTGAACAACGGACTCTGCAGGGTCTCCCTCAGGTTTCCCACCGTCTCACTGTGGGTCCACTCCTCCCGCTGGACCAGTTTGGCCTGCAGACGCTCCAGAGCTCCCAGCACCTGCTGGCGCTCCGCCGAGGACACTGCAGACGGAGCGCAGGACGTGTTCACCGCACAGAAGAGACAAAGAGGCTCGATATGCTGGACAGCAGAGAGGGCTTACCTGTTGGGACATTTTCAAACATCGCCCCTCACTCTACGACCGTCGCTCTGGATCAATCTGAAGGACAAAGACACCCATCATTTCACTTTCATTTGGAAACTCTCAACAAACGTGTTATACATTTATTTTTGTTGAAAAGGAAAGACTGAATTTGAAACATCTGCAGGAACACCAAAAGCAGAACGACTGGATGTCATTACCGCAGAATGAGTGGCGAGCACGCAAATCTAAATATTAAAACGGAGTTCACATTGAAACAGGAGCAGATCAAAAGAATATTTACTGACATGTCATCAAATATACTTTTTTGCAGCATGGTGAAAAGCGCTTTGGATTGCGTATGAAAGTGTGATGCAAATGAAGGTTCCTCGTGAATCCTAATATGAAGCGGCTCTCGCTGCAGTCAAAAGGAAAGGCGTGGGCTTTAAGAATCAACAGTATCTCAGGTACAGCTGCAGCTTTTACCTCCACGTTTCACACAGAGATCATTCGAAAAATAAATAAATACTAGTTGGGTTTTTTGCTGAAGTAAAACAATATATACACTTGAGGGAAATCGGCAGAGGAAGGAAATCCACAGAAACATCTGTCCAGAGGGATAATTAGTGAGCCGATTTCATGTATTCTGATCTCTGAGAGCACATCGGTCTACAGCAGCCAGACACCATCCTGGTCGTCCCCCCCCCCCCTCCTCGGTAACCATCCTGGTCCTCCCGGTAACCTACTGTTCACCACTCGACAACATCACACCGGACTCCATGTACAAATACAGCTTTTCTAAATTTGACACAAATATTGGGATTAAATACTTGAAAAATTCAAAAGTACAGAATATTTTCTCATATAATTAAGAGCGTCAGTGCTAAATAAATCAGATTTGACTGGAAATATGGTTTAATATGCATTTGTTATTATCAATTACAGATTACTTAATTGTGAATCACTATTTATCTCAATAGGATTTCATCACGTTGCGATTCCACTGGAAGACGATAAAATGATCCCATTGAATTATCGCCCACAGCCCAACCCAGGAGGTACGTGCCAACCAGGTAAGCCCTCATAAATCATCTTTTCCAGGACGATTTACAACACAATTGCCCGCTCATATCCTTGGAAACTGATTATATATTTAAATTGTATACTCGTGTTTTCCCCTCCTGCTTGTCCACCGTGTATCTCCAGGTGTGTGTGATGGACTGAAGGAAATACTACCACCTCTGAAGCTAAATAAACCATTTTGAAATGCATCGCCACAAAGCTGAAAACAGGTTTGGTTTTTATCCCACAAAAACACATGATGATTTTATAGAATATGACGCACGCTGGAAATTAAACCAGCCAAGAGGACATTTAAAAAAAACAACATCAAAATGCAACAGACAATAATGCAAGAAACACACACGTGACTTGTCCTCGCAGTACTTGGAGCATCTGAACTCTTCTTCCACCACTTCGCTGTGGCGTCCATCTCGGTGACTTTACATGAGAACGTGGAGCCGAGTTGAACACAAGTTCTGACTTCACGGACTCCGAGATGTCCGTGAAGCAGCCGTCCCCGTGCTGCGTTCAGGTGCGTATCGCAGGTGAAGATAAGCCTCGTTATCAGACTGTTAGAGCAGCGTTTACTCAACACGGCTTGTTTACACAAGTCAGAGCTAAGCCCGCTCTTCTCTATCAGGTGGGAAAAACAAACACACCCAACCCCCCGAACCCCCGCATCAAGAACCGCAGGTCTCGTTTACGTGACGCCGTGAAATCTGGTATCACACCTGTAGACGCTCACCTGAGAAAACCAGGAAGCGAAACTCAAACGGATGAAACCATGTGTGGAAATAATATATTTAATAAATGCAGACATATAGCGGGTCTCCGCTCGTGTTGGTGCGGACCCGCACATCTCTTATCGGCAGGTTCAACTCGCAGCAGGTGCATCAAACTTTTCCACAAACAAACCGAACGGGGTGGAAACTAAACTATTAACCCAGCTGCTCATAACACTCGTTATTATGGCAGCGACCACACCACCGGACTGAGCGTCTCCGCGAGCGGTAGCCGAACACAACATGACGGCAACTTTCTCCTCCGCCGGCGAGAAAACTTAAGACAGCGACGCAGCTAACGCTAACCGCCCGTTAGCACGCGGAGCTAGCTCATTAATTAGCATGTAAAAACACACGTCACGTCATATTCGGTGCGGATTAACACCCGGGACATGAAGCCGCCGGTAGACGGTGGCTTCGTGGATAACGGACAGGTTTACAAGGGGTTTTAAACTGGTGTGAAGAACTCACATGAACTGGATCCAGTTTGGCACCAGTGTCGCTTTAATGCCGCGTTCGCGTGCAGTCGGACCGAGGAGCGACTCTTTTGGAAAGACAACGTAACTAAGTACTCAAGTACTTGAGTACATGCTTTGGGCTAAATGTAATTCATTTCAGTGTTTCAATTGTTTTGTACTTTATACTTCTACTCCGCTCCATCTCAACAGGAAATAGTGTTCTTTATTCCCACTTAATATATTTGACTTATCTTAATTTTTTTAAACGCATGATATTTATCTGATATGATGCAGTACTACTAATCCATCGTATATTATATAATAAAGTATCTAAAGTTGCTCCACATAGATGAACTATAACATTGAAATACTCCATAAATCCATTATTTAGTAATAAAACAGAATATAATATAATAACAACACGCTTTTAATTTAACCATCCTGCAGAATGAGTACTTTTACTTTTGATAGGCTACTAACCCCTAACCCTTGTGCTGATAATACTAATGTACTTTTACTTAAACAACATTTGATTCAAGATGTTTACTTGTAATGTAGTATTTCTGGACCTTAACTTAAGTAGACGATATGCGTTATGTTGTATATGTTGGTACAATTCATGGAATATATGTTCTGTATTGTTTGTGCATGATGCTGCCATTCTACAGCTGCTATAAACGCAGTGTTGTAGTTCAATGCAATTGTTTGAAAAAAGAAATGTAGCGGCTCGTGTGGTGCATTCAGGCCCTTTGTAAATTAACAAATCAAAATCAAATCACCGTTACTTGTCAGGTACACAATCAAACACAACAACATCATGTGTGGTGAAGTTATGTTGTTCCTTGTTCCAGAAAGTAACTAACAAATAGATTATATTTATGATAGAATACTGTAGAATAAAATAATAATACATAATACGTTTAAAATATATATATGTATATCCTAAGTTCATTAATAAATTAAGTAATACATGAACGGACATGGCAAAAGCAATGTTTTGTTAGACATAGAAAATAAAAACAGTCAATAACATGCTCATATAAATAACAGTATTCAAAAGAGGATCTTACAATGTGCTTAGTCGTTAAAACAATATTTGACACAAATTCAATTCAATTCAGTTGATTTTGTACAGCCCAGAATCACAAGCTCCCCTCAGAGGGCCCCTCTCATACGACATCCCTGGACCTCGCATCGGATCAGGAAGCGTTACAACGTTCTGAATGGCCTTTTTTTAAATAGTTGTGAATGCACCACGGTGTCACGTGACATAAATCAGACATGGCGTCCTCCCGAAGACGGCTAGTGTGTTTACGCTCCGGGATTTGGAGCTTGTTACTTTACTGCGTTTACTCCCATTTGAAGCTTGTTCTGTCGGAGGAGGTGGACAGCTGCGACACCCTCAGGCTCGGACAATATCCTTTAACGGCTGCGTGGTTACGTAACGCTGACTTCGCCCCGTCGCGGTCGTTAGCCGCAGCTAGCTTAGCCGTGTTGATAACACCCAGGTTGGCTAGCTATTTCAGCAGATGAAACGTTACATACTGAATATTAATACTGCTAACAATACTGTTGCTGTTTTATGTTACTCACTTTTCACACTGAAAGGAAACTATGTAGTTGGTTACCAGTTATAAGGGCGTTATGACGTAGAACACACAGCTTCCTCTCTTCAATGCTTATACGTCTCATTGCCCCTCACCTAGCTGCGAGGTAGACTAACACAGACATTACAACGTTAAGAAGCAATGTAATATGTAACCGAGCACGTATTGAAACCGGCTTTAAAAAGTGCTTCCCAATTCAGAAAAATAATGGCTAAATGTAATTTAAATCATTATTGACATTCATCCTTCCATCATTCCAAATTAAGTGTATAGGCGCCCTTTCAATGACATCCGTTGCTGTTCTCCACCACATTTGCATGCCACGTCGCTGTCGTTCTGTCGGCTCCTGTGTCGGGTCTCCTTCACCCTGTGTCGGGTCTCCTTCACCCTGTGTCGGGTCTCCTTCACCCTGTGTCGGGTCTCCTTCACTCTGTGTCGGGTCTCCTTCACCCTGTGTCGGGTCTCCTTCACCCTGTGTCGGGTCTCCTTCGGGTCTCCTTCACCCTGTGTCGGGTCTCCTTCACCCTGTGTCGGGTCTCCTTCGGGTCTCCTTCACCCTGTGTCGGGTCTCCTTCACCCTGTGTCGGGTCTCCTTCACCCTGTGTCGGGTCTCCTTCACTCTGTGTCGGGTCTCCTTCACCCTGTGTCGGGTCTCCTTCACCCTGTGTCGGGTCTCCTTCGGGTCTCCTTCACCCTGTGTCGGGTCTCCTTCACCCTGTGTCGGGTCTCCTTCGGGTCTCCTTCACCCTGTGTCGGGTCTCCTTCGGGTCTCCTTCACCCTGTGTCGGGTCTCCTTCGGGTCTCCTTCACTCTGTGTCGGGTCTCCTTCACCCTGTGTCGGGTCTCCTTCGGGTCTCCTTCACTCTGTGTCGGGTCTCCTTCACCCTGTGTCGGGTCTCCTTCACCCTGTGTCGGGTCTCCTTCACCCTGTGTCGGGTCTCCTTCGGGTCTCCTTCACCCTGTGTCGGGTCTCCTTCACCCTGTGTCGGGTCTCCTTCGGGTCTCCTTCACCCTGTGTCGGGTCTCCTTCACCCTGTGTCGGGTCTCCTTCACCCTGTGTCGGGTCTCCTTCACTCTGTGTCGGGTCTCCTTCACCCTGTGTCGGGTCTCCTTCACTCTGTGTCGGGTCTCCTTCACCCTGTGTCGGGTCTCCTTCACCCTGTGTCGGGTCTCCTTCACCCTGTGTCGGGTCTCCTTCACTCTGTGTCGGGTCTCCTTCACCCTGTGTCGGGTCTCCTTCACCCTGTGTCGGGTCTCCTTCGGGTCTCCTTCACCCTGTGTCGGGTCTCCTTCACCCTGTGTCGGGTCTCCTTCACCCTGTGTCGGGTCTCCTTCACTCTGTGTCGGGTCTCCTTCACCCTGTGTCGGGTCTCCTTCACCCTGTGTCGGGTCTCCTTCGGGTCTCCTTCACCCTGTGTCGGGTCTCCTTCACCCTGTGTCGGGTCTCCTTCGGGTCTCCTTCACCCTGTGTCGGGTCTCCTTCGGGTCTCCTTCACCCTGTGTCGGGTCTCCTTCGGGTCTCCTTCACTCTGTGTCGGGTCTCCTTCACCCTGTGTCGGGTCTCCTTCACCCTGTGTCGGGTCTCCTTCACCCTGTGTCGGGTCTCCTTCGGGTCTCCTTCACCCTGTGTCGGGTCTCCTTCACCCTGTGTCGGGTCTCCTTCGGGTCTCCTTCACCCTGTGTCGGGTCTCCTTCGGGTCTCCTTCACTCTGTGTCGGGTCTCCTTCACCCTGTGTCGGGTCTCCTTCACCCTGTGTCGGGTCTCCTTCACTCTCCCTCATGTATCTCTGCAACGACCCGACGATTGACGAAGCCACCCAGGAGCCGAGCAACTGCAGGGACACGACGGCCTGGGGTGAGCAGTCACGTGACGTCTTTGTGATGATGCCGTTGTTGTCGGCTGTGATGCATGTCCAACAGGGTCCTGTCCGCAGCATCTCAGTGACCTTTAACCTCCGTAGCTTGAAATCTGACAGGAACATTTTTAATGGGCAACATTGCTGCTTTACCTTCATACACTTATACTTCCTGTTTATGTCAAGATATTTTAAAATATATATATATTTTTTGTTATTTTCATTCATCTTGCATACCAAATTGTATTTCATCCCTTTTTTTAAATTCTGCAGATTCTCATTTGTATTCTTTTTGAACATATTTACTGAGCTTTGCTGGAGTCTGGCACCTTCATGAGCCAATGACTTCTTCTTTGTAATTGTTGTGCATATGAAAAACAAACAACAACATTATTAAGACCAGATACGAAGAGACGTGAGTGAAATAGGATACAAGATGAACATGAACTAAACTAAACTAGGGTACCGCCTAAACGGGAATAAACTCATGACAGGGAATATTGATGGAAAGCTGACGTGTGTGTGTTTGTTTACGTGTGTGTGTTTACAGTGGAGTGCCTTCCAGCTCCGAACATCAGCTGTCGTTTCTCTAACGGGACAGAGTTCAGGTTCAGCGGGGAGGAGGTGGGCTTCAACAAAACCATCCCCTGCAGGAACGTGTGAGTACACACACACACACGCACACACTCTCTCTCACTCACACTCACACCAGCAGCAGCTTCCTATGGAGAGGATAAAGTGTCAGCTGCAGGGTTGAATTTTTTTTGTAACTTCATTGTGCTGCATTTTTAAGTGTTTCGACAAATGCAACCAAAGTCATGCTCATTATGATCATTTATTAATATAATTGTAATAGTCATTATTGAAAACAGACTAATTGTGTATTTTCCTCCTAGGAGTGGTTATTCCTACAAAGTAGCTGTGGCTTTGTCTCTGTTCCTGGGCTGGCTCGGGGCAGACCGCTTCTACCTGGGATACCCTGCTCTAGGTATATACACACACACACACACACACAGACACACACACACACAGACACACACACACACATCGTCATTTTTCAAAGCTGAGAGCAGCACAAACTGAACTCCCTTCATTGTATTAGCAACAGCAAGTGTTTTTTAAAAATATATGTTAGTGCCATGACAATAAACATAGTAAGAAAAAGAACAAATTATAGACATTTCCAATGAAAAATATCAAAAATATATAAATGACGGTGCAGGTAGAAATCGTAGAGACACAGACCTGACCGATGCCGGCGGGAGGAGAGGAACTAGCGTTGCATGTAATCTGAGTGAGCAGACAACACGCCGTGATGGTCAATCGCTCCACTGCAAGTCAGACTAGAGGAATTACCCACAGAGTTGAAGTTGCATCAAAACTTCAGACTTTGTAGCAACACGTTTTGGGTTTGTCACATTCATTTCAATACGGTCTGAGTTTTCTAGAAGCCATCTAGTGGACGTTAGAGGCCCTGCAGCTGAATGCGCTCCAGCTGCAGGGCCGTGTTTTTAAACCTCCTCCTCGGGGACTCTGAATGTGCCGATGAAAAATGTTGCAGTGTTGATCTTTAACATTTGTGTTGTTTTTTGTTGCCTGAATTCAATATTGAATTCAACGAGTCTTTCACAGATCTACACACAATAGACCACAATAACCCGGAGAATAACGAGGACGAGTCATTATCGGCAGACAGTCATTCTTTTAATGAGACACCTGCAGCAAGATAAAGGGCTGAAAGAGAGAGAGAGAGTGTGTGTGTGTGTGTGTGTGTGTGTGTGTGTGTGTGTGTGTGTGTGTGTGTGTGTGTGTGTGTGTGTGTGTGTGTGTGTGTGTGTGTGTGTGTGTGTGTGTGTGTGTGTGTGTGTGTGTGTGTGTGTGTGTGTGTGTGTGTGTGTGTGTGTGTGTGTGTGTGTGTGTGTGTGTGTGGTGTCAGGTGTTGGATGGAGGACAGCTGCACCGACGAACACCTGGCCTGATTTGGCACAGGTCGGCCCCGGCAGAGCCAAGCCAGATTGATATTTTTATAAAAAAGATATATAATAATTTCACAGGCGGAAAGAGCTCCACGGGGCTAAAAGGGTTCATCCTCTGAGGAGCAGGACGTTTGATATTTATTAATTCAAGGACTCACATTGTCTATTAGTTATTGATTACACTCACCAGTCTCCATACAAGCTGACTCTCACTCGCCGTCTCTCTGTCTCAGGACTGTTGAAGTTCTGTACCGTCGGGTTCTGTGGAATCGGCACTCTGATCGACTTCATACTGATCGCCATGCAGGTGAGTCACAAACGCAGCCGGGCACTGGTCAGATACTGGTGGACGCCCAGTCGATGGACAGTCGAACAACGTCCAGGTCGGATTATGGCTGAGGAGCTTGAATTGGTGCAACTTGTAATTATTGTATTTCTTGGTTATTTTAACAGTTTACTGATTAACTATATGGTCTAAAAACATATTTTTTTAAGTTAAAAAAAGAACACATTGGAGAAACTGACATTAGAGAAGAGTATAATTAGTTAGTAAAGGAAGGAGGCAGAATAATATTTAATTAATTTTTCCGAACGATTCAAACGTTAAGAGTATTTTGTCAAACTACTAAAATATACTTTCACGTCATTATTTATTTAGGTTTCAACATTTGTCAATTCATTTTCTTTCAGTCAAGCAAAATATTTAATTGTTTTAACGATGTGTTGACTAAACTGTTGCTTTTTGTCTATCTAAAAACATACATACAAGTACATTTTATATATATATATATATATTATGCTACAATCTTTTCAAATAGGACAGAAGAGCTCTGTGCTGTAGAGCTGATGGTACTGCGGCGGACGTGCCTCGTATTTTAAGCAGGTGGGGGGGGGGCCTGATGAATAAACAGGAGTCGGGGGCCACCTGATTATTATTTACGTCCATCCGTCCCGCGTCCCTCTGAGGGCCGCAGGATGAATGATGCTTCTGGAAGTTCCCCTAATGGACTCTGAGAGGACGGAGACAGACGGATGAAGAGAGGGGGAAACGGGAGGTGAAGGGACGAATCACTCCTTCCTGTTCAAACGTTTTTAGATAATTGAGGCCGGAGATCCATCACGAGGAGGTGCGCAGGGGGTCCAACGATGGATGGCTGGATGGATGGATTCAACCCAAGTGGTCAGCCGAGTTTCATGGATCAGGGATTTTAAACCCGCCAACCAGGCTGAACTGTCCTGTAATATATAACTCATTTCATCTTTTGGGGAACAAATCACGTTATTTATCCAATGGGGGGAAAAGGTTTGGGAACTTCCAATAAAAAAATGTGAACTTGTTTTGTAGACATTCAACCAATTGTGAGCGTTAAGTGGATGCAGTAGCTCACGGTCCAGTTCATGGCTTCTTCCAGAGCATTGCTCCGTTGCCATGGAGACGCTTTCGTCATCGTCGCGTGACGAGCGATCGACCTTTGGGGACGACCGATCTTTGAGTTAGGATGTGTGGTTTGACCACCTGTGACCAAAGCTGTGAAACAGAGCCCGAGTAGTCAAATGTGTGTTTGTGTTGTGCTTTACGTTAACAGAAGGCAGCTGTGCACACACACACACACGCACACACACCACTGATGTTGTTTTTTGTGTCGCCTCCTGCAGATCGTGGGCCCCGCGGACGGATCGTACTACATCGTGGATTATTACGGCGCCCGGCTGACCCGCCTGTCCATCACCAACCAGACCTACAGGAAGCCACACCTGTCTCTGTGAACGCACGCCGTGAGTGGACAGAAAGCCCAGGAGCTTAGAATCTGAACAGAAATGGAAATAGAGTTGCTTCTGCTCAGAGTTGGCCTTTCATAATGGACAGAATGTTTCATTTCATTAGAAACGGCATTTCTATGCATTCAGGACAGAAAAAGGATGAAATGGGTTTGCTGTAAATATTAATAACTCTCCACAAATGAAAGCTAGTGGTCTAATAATGAACGGAGAACGAGTCACCAAATGAAGGGATTCCGTCTACAGAGGGCTTTTATTTTGAAAGGAAAAAGATGATTGACGTACCGGTTTGTGTTGCTGTGTTAAACAGAGCAGACGAGGCTGCTCACAACAGTTCTGAACCAGCCTCAGATGTGGGGTCTAGCTTTACAGACAGTAAAACATTCAGACGCTCAGTAACATGTTACTCTTATTTACAGGAAACTTTAAATGTTTTGTTTTCTTAAGGAAGTCTTTCAGCAGACTGAGCTCCACGTAGCTCCTGGTTTCGGACTGAAAACGGAAGAAACCGCAAACTTACCTGCTAAAAAAACAATTAAAATGCAGTACAGGTAGAAAAACGGTAGCTCCCAGAGCCTCGAGTACAAGAAATGGAGAAACATCTAATTTTACAACCATTCAGAAAGAAGAAGTTGAACTTCACAGTTCAAGGTCATGCACACACACACACACACACACACCCTCCCCTCTCATGGGACAGAGTGGTTAAATATCAGAGTGTGAAGTCAACACAAGGTTTCTCGGGGAATAAAGAAGTGACAGCGGATGGAACAGAATCCAGGTCGGCTCATTTGCAGCTCGGAGTCTCACGTCCTCGTACATTTGCTGGCGTATATTTGAAATGTGGTACTTTGATTACATTCATGCGACCGCTGTCGTCACTTCACAGAATGACGACTTCAAAATGTATATAAAGTTGATCTTTTACAGTGTCATATAGTTGCTTTTACTTTAGCGAAAGATATAACTACTTTTTCCAGGATGTTAGATATGTGCTCCGAATAAGATATCTAATAAACTACTTTCACACCCTTTAAGCATAAAAGCTCTTATTTAATTAATTATGAACATTAATTCTGAATACAATATTAAAATGAATCATGAATGTACACTTTAAAAACATTGTTTTTTATTTTCCTTAGGTCCATATTGTAAATACAGAGGACTGCACTCAGAGGATAGACTCAACTTTATCGACACACTGAAGAGTGAACAGTTTAAGGCTCAAAGGAGGTCGGAGGGCATTTAAAGGGCCAGCGCATGTCTTTAGACCGTGAGCTCACACACTGTACAGCTGTAGGTTGCCTTTCTGTCTTCACATCTGTCCAGCTGCTCAGTTTTTCTGTTTTTTTTAATGATTTAGTTGTAATATATTGTATTATTATTATTGTGACATTGTTGTCCGACATTGCTGTTCAATCCTTTAAGTTATGATGCTTTTTTAAGTTATGACTTTGTAATAAAAAGTTTCTTTTTGTGTTTGTCTGTTTTTTTTCATGTTGTTTTAGATTTTCTTTTGTTATATTTTAGTCATGTGACTGGACCCCTGCTTTGTTATATTTCTTAATTGAGTTGTTTATTATTCGTCTTATAAAAGTTTGTATGAGGAATATTTAAACTGGCAACTCAAAACCATATATAGAATTAATCTAGTAATTTACAAAGGTGAAATCCCAAAATATATGCTTCAAAAGGAAAACATTTTGCACAAATAGCAACATTAACAATAAAGTTTTGAGATATTAAGTCTCATAACTTCTGCTTTTTTTTTCTTAAATAGCTGAAAATGTGCAAATACATTGAACATTGTTATTAATGAACTGATCAAATGCAGCTGGCGTTTGAGAGTAATCAGGTACGTTTACTGCCATGAATATTGTTCTATGAATGAGACTATTGAACCCTGGAGGAGGTTCAGTTCATATAAAGTAATACAAACCAGCTCCACATTAAAGTGATGAACACAATAATGCATCCATAATTATTCTGGGATGGACCAATCTCCATAAGGAGGACTTTTACTTACGGTTCTTAATGAATATTGTGACCGTATTACTTTTGCAGCAAATTCACTTTGTTACCTTTAGTTTAACTAATAATGTTTCTTATTTTATGTGATTTTAGACTGTGTTTTAATATTATATTGAAGCGCTACACACTCTTTGATGTGTGCGCGATACGGGAGGCTCACACCAAAGTGACACCGGCACATTAATCAGTGACTCCTCACTTTGACGTTAACGGCAGCAGCACGACTTTCTTTTGTTCAATCATCAGTGTGTGTGTGTGTGTGTGTGTGTGTGTTGGCAGCCATGTGGCTTTCATCTGAATTCAATTATCATACTGTACCACGCTTCACAGGACACACACACACACACTCAGGTCTAAGAGAATGCAGAAACAGAGTGTCTTAATAGTTTCAGTATGGTTCTTCTCACTGCCATTCGTTGTGTGTGTGTGTGTGTTACAGCTTGGTATGATGTATATTGTCTGAGGCTAAAGGTATCCAACACACACACACACACAGTTGTCTCTCAAGTTTTCTTTTTTTAATTTATCAGCATCATCCTCTGTTCATTTGTCACTCTCAGGCTTTTTTCCATCAAATGTCCTTGAAAGTGAACTCGACATAAAAGGTTCATGTTTGTGTCTCCTGAAGCGAAGAAGACCTGGACCATCAGACTGAGTGAACCCAGTTTAATGTTCAGGTTTAGCGCCAAAGAAAGAAAAAGACAGACTAGTCTATTGGTATTTATTCAAGATTATATTCAAAGTTCATTTATAATAAAACAAACCGATGCCTTCATTGTGGGACAGTTCTTGAGTACAGCGTTATTCATGAAGAGCTGGAGAACGTGTTCCCGTGGGGATGAACGGGAGGCCTTATGCTGCAGACGGGTGAAATGCAGCTTACACAGTTAGTCCATTTCTGTCAGCATCCTCCGTGTTGCTTTTTTATTTCTTCTTTAGAAGCGTCACAGCGGAAAGGCGGCAGCAGAGTTACAAGTCTGTTGTAACTTTCATTTTTAAAACGAGATCTCCTGAGAGCTCAACCAGTTTTATAGAAACTGCTCTGACTTTGTGTTTGTAGCAAGTAGTATGGCCGATGTGGAAGTGTCTTAAAAGCTGCATTCTCTCTACCGACCAGCAGGGGGCGACTCCTCTGGTTGTATAGAAGTCTATTCATATAGAAGTCTATTCATTTAGTAAATGATGGTCATTTAGAGTCACACAGAGCCGTACATACCGTCTCTTCGTCACTCCTCATTCCAAATATGGTAACTTCTGTTCATCGGTTGCCAAAACAACAACACGGCAACAACCGTGATCCAAGATGGCGACGACGATGAAGTCGAGGCTTCATAACATCAGTCCACAACGAGTGACGTCACCATGACGACGTCCATTTCTTACATACAGTCTATGGTTTGCACAGTGAGGGGTTTCATTCAATCACAGCAGCAACCTAGTGGACATTAGAGGAATCGCAGCTCAACACACTCCAGCTGAGGAGGATGCCGATTGGTTCAAACACCTTCGTGATTAATAGTTGTGTTTTGGTTTTTTCTTAAATGTCCTTGTTGTGTTTTTTCATGTCCCTGCATGTGCAAGACAAAACATTTGAATAACAATCAACCCGGTTTATATTCTGGGTGGTTGATAGGGGGCTAAACACACACACACACACACACACACACACACAAACACAGCAGGCATGAAATTACAGTTGCGTCGGTCGGAACGAAGCGCAGGAGGAAACTTTACCGATAAGGTGGAGGCTTCACGCAAACCCTCATCACACTGTGTGTCAGTGTTTGTGTAAAGAGTGTGTGTGTGTGTGTGGGAGGGGGTCTACTAAATAAAGAAATCCTTGAGCGCTGGTCTTTCCCTCACTCTATAATCCTTGTGTGCTCTGAATGTGTGTGCGTGTGTGTGTGTATGTGTGTGTGTGTGTGTTAATTTGGACAGTCAGGCCTGGTGTGTCACCAGATAAGTCAGTTCAATATTCACACTCTGTCTGTCACTGGGTGGCACTCAGCTCAGCTGCACAGTGTTTGAGTGTGTGTGTGTGTGTGTGTGTTTTACACCTTATTTAAATAAATACTCTAATATTTGAAAAGAAGCAAATGTCAACACTGCTACTGGTCTGAAGAATCAATCTGGTGATATTATATTGTATTAAAATGAAATGTGTACATGTGAGTGGTTGCAGCAGTATCAACACTGGTCTGTGTGTTTGATTTAAATTACACTCGTACATGTGTGACCTCCGTTTGATTTAGTTAGTAACGCCAAAGACAGACTGACACAAAGAAAGACACAAAGAAAGACGGAGAGACAGTAAAGAAAGAAAAAGACACAAAAGACACAAAAGAAAAACACCAAAGAAAGAAAAAGAAAAAAACAGAATACAAGACACAAAAGACAAAACAAAGAAAGACAAGAAAGAAGAGAAGATAAAGAAATACATAAAGGAAAGCACAAAAAAGAAAGACATTAAAGAAAGAAAGAAGGCAACAAAGAAATAACACTAAGATGAAACGGAGAAGAGGAAGTGACCATGAAAAGATTCAGCCAACATTTGGACCCCCATGTCTTTTAAAATCACATTATCATACCAATCCTTCAACATGTATGATATTCAAACAGAAAGCTACACTGTGCGTATTCAATGCTGTCAGTGTGGACGCCCTGTAACTAAAACACTGTCTAAGAAACACAATAAAGTACTCAAGAATGAAACATAAGCTCAGCTATAACGACGACAGCGGTGCGAGACGTCACATGACCCAACGGGACCGGAGACACCTACAGATGGACCTCTCGCACGCCAACAGGAAGTCGGAGAGTCACAATAAGTATTGGAGGAAAGATGAGAGGATGTGGAGGGGAGAGAGAGTCGAGACGTGACATAATAAGAGAGGAGGAGGACGAGGGTACGTCTCCTCCTCAGGGGAGACGTTGACCTGTCAGAGTAAATGTCTCCTCTGCAGGGAGATAAAATCATATTCAAAAGATCAAGCACTTTAAATCCTGAGCAGCTTTCCTGTTTGAAGAACCTTGAAGGAGACGGAGGAGGACGAGTAGCTCTTCATCAGCAAACGCCTCCTGACAGATTCTGGTTTCACAGCAGTAATCAGAGAACTGAGAGGAACACAGTACTCCAGGAAAAGTACCAGATCACAACTCAAGTATTACAAAGTAAAGAGTATAGAGAGAGTACACAAACGATACACTCAATCACATTCAAGTTTTTTTGAACTCTACAAGTTGATTTTTATTTTTGCTAAAGTTCCATAATTTGTTTTATTAAAGTAGTTTTGGGGGGAAAGAAAATCCTGTTTTTTACTTTTCACGCCAAAAGGCTGAACTAAGTTCTCACAGGGCCCATTGGACCTGGCTGTGTCTGGAGCCGGTCCCGTCTCCTGCTTCCTGCATCCAGCCCCTGGCCTGGACCTGGCCTCCTTCCCATTGGCCCTGCCTCCTTCTCTGCCTCCTGCCTCTAGGGCCTGGCCTCATTGGTCCTCTTTCGCGATGCCCCCGGCCTCCTGCCGTGGCCCTGCTGATGCCCCGCCCCGCCCCCCCTCCTCTCTTCCTCCTTCTGTTTCATGGATTGTGGAGGTCTGGATCGTGGTCCATGCCTTCTACTCATTATTCATAATTTCTGTCATATTCATGTAATGTGTTTGTGTAACTCTTTTACGTTGTTCATTCTGAACACATGACATCTATTCATCTGTCCATCCGGGGAGAGGGATCCTCCTCTGTTGCTCTCCTGAAGGGTTCTTCACTTTTCCTCCCCTTGAAAGTTTTTCCTGATCCGATGTGAGGTCAAAGGTCAGGGATGTCGTATGTGTGCAGATTGTAAAGCCCTCTGAGGGGAGTTTGTAATTTGGGGCTATATCAAATAAACTGAATTGAATTGAATTAAACATGAGTTCATGGTCTCATTCTCCAAGATGGCGACGTTGAAAACTCAAGGCTTCAAAATGGCAGTCCGCAAACCAATGGGTGACGTCACCATAACAACGTCCACTTCCTACATACTTTATCCAGTCTATGGTTTCCACATGCAGCACCTCAGACATTTTAAGAATTGCAGTTTTTAAAATGTTCCAGTAAATCTGAGACAGTGTTAGTCTGGAACAGGTGTTCTGGTTTTCGGATGCTTCACAACAATCCACGTGGATGACTTAATATAGAATATTAGAACAGTTTTGCTATGAAAATGATTGAAACCAGCAGAGAGTTCCAGACCTCCTGCATGTGACCGCTGTTCTGCATTATACCTTTTAGTTTGGACCCTTGCATTCATTCTGTTTTGTATGTCAAGCAATGTTTCCTGGGTTTCTTGTCTGTGTTTTTTTTAAAATCATGGCTGCAAACATTAGTTCACGCATTGATCAACCACCAACAAACACACACACTTACACACCTGCTGGAAGCCTGCTCCCATTGGCTGAGCCCGAAGGTGGGTGTGGTATTGATCACAAACACCAGTGGCAATTTAATGACTTCACACTGAGCCTGGAGCTCATCACTATTCACTGTGGAGAACACACACACACACACACACACACCACAGTCACTCTTTGATTAATGCTAATTGGTGTGTGTGGATGTGGCACGCCTTAATCCTCCTCTCTAATTGGTCTTTCATTATGGTTAAGGGGAAATCAGGAGGGCGTGTCCGTGGCCCTTCGTTAAGGCGGTGTCACCGTGGTTACCGCAGCTCAATGTGAATGGATGAGGCGATGAGGACACCGCAACCGGGGAAACAAAGAGATGGAACTTTAATTCATTAAAAGCTGGATGTTGAAGGAACAACACAAGTGGAGGTCTTTGGCCATCACCGCTTAGTTCAACGTGACCATTCATTAGAAGTTGTGTTTGTGTCCACCTGATGAATCAACGTTCTCTTTTAGCTCCGGTGTTGGTCTCCACCAGCTCCTGGGGGAAGATCTCTCTTTAGCTGTGTTCACCAGCTGGGCTCTAACTGTCTCTGTCTGCTGACTTTAACATTATTGTTTACTTTATCGTTTTCAATAACTTTTTAGTAAGTTGTATGTCCTTTACACACCAACTTTTTTTGTCATACTTTCACACAGAACGCAAAGTAAGTAAGTATCAAACGGCAAAAAACTACCTCGTCTTTTTTACACCGGGAATATAAAGGCGTCAACCAATCACGTTGTGCGCAATAGGTTGAGCTGACTTTATTTATGAAACAACACAGTAGTCCGGACAGGACAGCACACCTCTCGAGCTTGACAAGCAGGATTTTGTTCTTACCTTTCACAATAAAAGCCCTAGACATTCAACATGTCCATCGAGACATTCAACATATCCATCCGGGGAGAGGGATCCTCCTCTGTTGCTCTCCTGAAGGTTTCTTCCCTTTTTTCTCTGCGAAAGTTTATTTTTGGGGAGTTGTTCCTGATTCGATGTGAGGTCAAAGGTCAGGGATGTCGTATGTGTACAGATTGTAAAGCCCTCTGAGGGGAGTTTGTAATTTGCGATATTGGGCTATACAAAATAAACTGAATTGAACTGAATTGAATTGAACATTCAAAGGCGACTATTTCCCATTTTGTCTCAGTTCTGTCGTGGAAAAGAAGCTGACAACGTTTTGAAATGACCTGATATGAAGTTATGAAACAGTTTGGATTCTCTTGTTTTAAGCAGTTAATGCTGCTGAATGTTCTCTTTGAAGCTCGGGTACGTTCTGCCCGTCTGTGTGCGTCGGTCCTCCACACCCTCCATTCTCCATCACTTCCACGGCACACAGCACCGCCTGCAGCCATGTGTCCTCACCTGGGGCCAATGGTTTCCCAGCAGCACCGGCTCCCTCATTAACCCTGTCCACCCTGTCCCGTCTGCTCATTATTCACTGGCTGCTGGTGATGCTGGTGTTTACCGTGCAGACCCCCCCCCCCCCCTCAAACTGTCATGTGCACAATCATTAACGCCTTTCAAATAACCTCTCAAAACAAAACAACTTTGCATTCATGAAAACACCACATTATATTTCCAAGATGTCTTTTCTGTTTATTGTTGTGTATATTTCTATGTCATTGTTGTATTGTTGGAATGGTCTTATCTTGTTTCATCACAATCCTGAAATGTTTTTTCACAAGTCATAGCAACAAGCTGGGCCCTGTGTCCTTCTACCAAACACATAGATATGATTGTTTTCCTCTGCAGGAACTTTTAGAGAAAACCTTTTAGATATAAACTTATATTAACAAGAACTGAAACAACTGTAGAGAAATCTCTGAGTGCTCCCCCCATTCCTACTGAAGTCTACCTTGACTTTTGTTTATAAGGTGGCATTGAACATTTCCGTATCCTTTCATTTCATCAGTAACAATAAATACACTTTTACTGCAATTGCCAACCCCCCCACCTTGTTTTCTTGTTATTCTCATAAACTATATAAGAAGTGGACCAGAGGACTTTCTGAGGCGGCACAGAGACTTAAGAAATGTAGTTTTCAGTTCTGAACATCACAGACTGATGCTGTAAACGTCCTCATCTCCATTAGTTCCATCTTTTTTGCTCCTTCATTGCATTCATTCGCTCGGTCGATGGACCTGAATGAGGAAGCAGCTGCTGAGGAACGCCTCATTACAAGTGTGTCACCCGGTCACCAAAGTTGATCATTCGTCCACACCAGAGGATAAAAATGACTTCAAGTTTATCAAAGAAGAGTTTCTCTGTGCTTTTCCTTGGCACGAATAATGTCATTACCATTATGATCACTATCATTTAAGTTTTAGTGCCTTTAATGTAGTTCTGCAACTTCTTTGAGTTCATAGACTTCAATTGAACCCATCAAGGGTTATAGTTTAACTGACATTCTGCTCTCTGTCAGAATGTCAACGAAAATAATCATAGCAAAAATGTATAACTGTAACACTATCAGAGTTTACCCCCGGGCCACACTGAGCAGCTTTTGAGGTTTTTCCTTGTTTTCTGTGTGGTTCACAGCAAATACAGACATAATTAATTACAAATAAAAATGAGCACTTCAACTGCGTTATAACTACTTCATGTGCACTTCAACTGCATTATAACTGCTTCATGTGCACTTCAACTGCGTTATGACTGCTTCATGTGCACTTCAACTGCGTTGTTACTACTTCATGTGCACTTCAACTGCATTATGACTGCTTCATGTGCACTTCAACTGCATTATAACTGCTTCATGTGCACTTCAACTGCATTATAACTGCTTCATGTGCACTTCAACTGCATTATGACTGCTTCATGTGCACTTCAACTGCATTATGACTGCTTCATGTGCACTTCAACTGCATTATAACTGCTTCATGTGCACTTCAACTGCATTATAACTGCTTCATGTGCACTTCAACTGCGTTATAACTGCTTCATGTACAATTCAACTGCATTATAGCTGCTTCATGTGCACTTCAACTGCATTATGACTGATTCATGTGTACTTCAACTGCATTATAGCTGCTTCATGTGCACTTCAACTGCGTTGTTACTGCTTCATGTGCACTTCAACTGCATTATAACTGCTTCATGTACAATTCAACTGCATTATAACTGCTTCATGTGCACTTCAACTGCATTATAACTGCTTCATGTACAATTCAACTGCATTATAGCTGCTTCATGTGCACTTCAACTGCATTATGACTGATTCATGTGTACTTCAACTGCATTATAGCTGCTTCATGTGCACTTCAACTGCGTTGTTACTGCTTCATGTGCACTTCAACTGCATTATAACTGCTTCATGTACAATTCAACTGCATTATAGCTGCTTCATGTGCACTTCAACTGCATTATAACTGCTTCATGCGCACTTCAACTGCATTATAACTGCTTCATGTGGACTTCAACTGCGTTATAACTGCTTCATGTGCACTTCAACTGCATTATTACTGCTTTATGTGCACTTCAACTGCATTATAACTGCTTCATATGGACTTCAACTGCATTGTTACTGCTTCATGTGCACTTCAACTGCGTTGTTACTGCTTCATGTGCACTTCAACTGCGTTGTTACTGCTTCATGTGCACTTCAACTGCATTATGACTGCTTCATGTGCACTTCAACTGCATTATAACTGCTTCATGTGCACTTCAATTGCGTTGTTACTGCTTCATGTGCACTTCAACTGCATTATGACTGCTTCATGTGCACTTCAACTGCATTATAACTGCTTCATGTGCACTTCAACTGCATTATAACTGCTTCATGTGCACTTCAACTGCATTATGACTGCTTCATGTGCACTTCAACTGCATTATGACTGCTTCATGTGCACTTCAACTGCATTATAACTGCTTCATGTGCACTTCAACTGCATTATAACTGCTTCATGTGCACTTCAACTGCGTTATAACTGCTTCATGTACAATTCAACTGCATTATAGCTGCTTCATGTGCACTTCAACTGCATTATGACTGATTCATGTGTACTTCAACTGCATTATAGCTGCTTCATGTGCACTTCAACTGCGTTGTTACTGCTTCATGTGCACTTCAACTGCATTATAACTGCTTCATGTACAATTCAACTGCATTATAGCTGCTTCATGTGCACTTCAACTGCATTATGACTGATTCATGTGTACTTCAACTGCATTATAGCTGCTTCATGTGCACTTCAACTGCGTTGTTACTGCTTCATGTGCACTTCAACTGCATTATAACTGCTTCATGTACAATTCAACTGCATTATAGCTGCTTCATGTGCACTTCAACTGCATTATAACTGCTTCATGCGCACTTCAACTGCATTATAACTGCTTCATGTGGACTTCAACTGCGTTATAACTGCTTCATGTGCACTTCAACTGCGTTGTTACTGCTTCATGTGCACTTCAACTGCATTATAACTGCTTCATGTGCACTTCAACTGCATTATAACTGCTTCATGTGCACTTCAATTGCGTTGTTACTGCTTCATGTGCACTTCAACTGCATTATGACTGCTTCATGTGCACTTCAACTGCATTATAACTGCTTCATGTGCACTTCAACTGCATTATAACTGCTTCATGTGCACTTCAACTGCATTATGACTGCTTCATGTGCACTTCAACTGCATTATGACTGCTTCATGTGCACTTCAACTGCATTATAACTGCTTCATGTGCACTTCAACTGCATTATGACTGCTTCATGTGCACTTCAACTGCATTATAACTGCTTCATGTGCACTTCAACTGCATTATAACTGCTTCATGTGCACTTCAACTGCGTTATAACTGCTTCATGTACAATTCAACTGCATTATAGCTGCTTAATGTGCACTTCAACTGCATTATAACTGCTTCATATGCACTTCAACTGCGTTGTTACTGCTTCATGTGCACTTCAACTGCGTTGTTACTGCTTCATGTGCACTTCAACTGCATTATAACTGCTTCATGTGCACTTCAACTGCGTTATAACTGCTTCATGTGCACTTCAACTGCATTATAACTGCTTTATGTGCACTTCAACTGCGTTATAACTGCTTCATGTGCACTTCAACTGCATTATAACTGCTTAATGTGCACTTCAACTGCATTATAACTGCTTCATATGCACTTCAACTGCGTTGTTACTGCTTCATGTGCACTTCAATTGCGTTGTTACTGCTTCATGTGCACTTCAACTGCGTTATGACTGCTTCATGTGCACTTCAACTGCATTATAACTGCTTCATGTGCACTTCAACTGCATTATAACTGCTTTATGTGCACTTCAACTGCGTTATAACTGCTTCATGTGCACTTCAACTGCATTATAACTGCTTAATGTGCACTTCAACTGCATTATAACTGCTTCATATGCACTTCAACTGCGTTGTTACTGCTTCATGTGCACTTCAATTGCGTTGTTACTGCTTCATGTGCACTTCAACTGCGTTATGACTGCTTCATGTGCACTTCAACTGCATTATAACTGCTTCATGTGCACTTCAACTGCATTATGACTGCTTCATGTGCACTTCAACTGCATTATGACTGATTCATGTGCACTTCAACTGCATTATAACTGCTTCATGTGCACTTCAACTGCGTTGTTACTGCTTCATGTGCACTTCAACTGCATTATAACTGCTTCATGTGCACTTCAACTGCATTATGACTGATTAATGTGCACTTCAACTGCGTTATAACTGCTTCATGTGCACTTCAACTGATACTGATACTTCAATTGTTTTACAATATCGGAGTTTACACTTCAAGTTCAACTGATATCTTTACTTTTTAAGTTTCACAATCAGTCGTCTTACACTTTAACTGCTTTCACCGATTAGACGTCAACTCCTGTAAGTGCTGCAACTTCACCAGTTGCCCCTTTTTTGGGGGTAATTATCAGTAATATTTTCATTCTGCTTGTTACAGGGTGTGGTTTTGTCTCAAGTTCAGGTTCACAGTCTGCCCTGCTGACCTTTAGCTTGTTTGCTGTGGGGGCCATATCAGGTCACGCTCTGTGTGTGTGTGTGTGTGTGTGTGTGTGTTGTGGAAAGGCGATGCCTGGTGTTGGCGGCTGGCTGAATTATTCACGCTCCTCTGTGGTCGTCTCCCTCCCTGAAACCTGAGAGGAGAAGGTGAGGCGGGCTCCCACCCTCCACCCCCCACCTCACACCCTCCACCCTCCACCCAGCACACGGGGGACAATCTGAGCTCAGCCGACAAACAACACAACACACACCGGGGGTGAGGGAGGTCGTGGAAACTCACCGGGAGAGAAGCAAATATGTCTGTGGTTTTGCTTCTTGAAACACGTTGACGGTCACATACAGTTACACATATCGGCCTGCCAATACAAGCCGATCTCAGTCAGCTGTGTGTCCGTCATGGAGGAACGATGTGGATCTGTCTGTGAGTTAATGAAGCTATCAGTCAGCTGCAGCCTCTTGTCCCGCCTGTGGACTCATCCAGTGAACAAACGGTTTCCTGACGTAGATTATTGTCACGGTTTACTGTCATGTAAAATGGGGAGCAGGCATTCTTAAAAACAGCTTAAAGAGCTGCTCCAGCATTTAGCTGAGATCATAATAACGTCCTAGAGACACCAAAAGCAGAAGAACCTCAATTTGAAGAGGTTCTAAACAACCGAACTGGGACAACACAGGTATCTGTCCACCGAATGGTTGTTGAGATATTTCATTCTATATTCCATCCCTAGAGCCACGATGATGGCGTGGCCAAACACATGAGTTTCTCTTATTCAATTCAGTTTTCAATTCAGTTTATCTTATAGCCAGTTTAGTCATATAGCCCAATATCACAAATTACAAATTATCCTCAGAGGGCTTTACAATCTGTACACATACGACATCCCTGACCTTTGACCTCACATCGGATCAGGAAAAACTCCCCAAAAATAACCTTTGACAGGGAAAAAAGTGAAGAAACCTTCAGGAGAGCAACAGAGGAGGATCCCTCTCCCCGGATGGACAGAAGAATAGATGTCATGTGACCAGATGAACAGAGTTACAGAGTTACATAAACACATTACATGAATATGACAATGTATGAATGGAACTCCAATCCATGAAACAGAAGGAGGTAGAGAGGAGGGGGGGCGGGGCATCAGCAGGGCCAACGCGGGAGGCCGGTTCACCAGCATCAGACACCTCCAGGTCCAATGGACCCTATGGGAAGTGAAGTCACAACGACTCCGGGGAGGAAGCAGCGTTAATAAGGTGCAATGGAGAGATGTAAATTCATCCATAAGGAGAGAGAGAAGAGGAGATAGGTGCTCAGTGTATCCTAAAACATCCCCCAGCAGCCTATAAGCCTATAGCAGCATATCAAGGGGCTGGACCAGGCCACACCTGATTCAGCCCTAACTATAAGCACTATTAAAGAGGAAAGTCTTAAGTCTATTCTTAAATGAGGTGACTTGTCTGCCTCCAGGACTGAAAGTGGAAGCTGGTTCCATAAAAGAGGAGCTTGATAACTGAAGGCTCTGGCTCCCATCCTACTTTTTAGGACTCTAGGAACCACAAGTAGTCCCGCATTTAGTGAGCGCAGCTCTCTAGTGGGGCAATATGGTACTACAAGCTCCTTAAGATATGATGGTGCATCACCAATCAAGGCTTTGTAGGTGAGGAGAAGAATTTTAAATGTGATTCTTGATTTTACAGGGAGCCAGTGCAGAGCAGCTAATACAGGAGTCATGTGATCTCTTTTCTTAGTTGTTGTGAGTACACGAGCTGCAGCATTCTGGATCAACTGGAGGGACTTAAGAGACTTATTAGAGCAGCCTGATAATAAGGAGTTGCAGTAATCTAGTCTGGAAGTAACAAACGCGTGAACCAGCTTTTCTGCATCTTTTTGGGACAAGATGTGCCTGATTTTTTAAATGTTACGTAGATGAAAAAATGCAATCCTTGAGATTTGCTTAACGTGGGAGTTAAAGGACAAGTCCTGATCAAAGATAACTAGAGATTCTTTACAGTGGTGTTGGATGCCAGGGCAATGCCATCTACAGAAACCACATCACCAGATAATTGATCTCTGAGGTGTTCAGAGCCCAGTAAAATAACTTCAGTTTTGTCTGAGTTTAACATCAGGAAGTTGCAGGTCATCCATGTTTTTATGTCTTTAAGACATTCTTGAATTTTAGCGAGCTGGTTGGTCTCCTCTGGTTTGATCGATAGATATAATTGAGTATCGTCTGCATAGCAATGAAAGTTTATGCAGTGTTTCCTGATAATATTGCCCAAAGGAAGGATATATAAGGTAAATAAAATTGGTCCAAGCACAGAACCTTGTGGAACTCCGTGATTAACGTTGGTGGTCATTGAGGCTTCATCGTTTACAAATACAAATTGAGATCGATCTGATAAATATGATTTAAACCAACTTAGCAGCACTAAGGTCTAATAATACCAGTACGGAGATGAGTCCTTTATCAGCACTAAGGTCTAACAAGACCAGTACGGAGATGAGTCCTTTATCTGATGCAATTAGGAGGTCATTTGTAATTTTCACCAGTGCTGTCTCTGTGCTCTGGTGTTTTCTAAATCCTGACTGAAACTCCTCAAATAAACTATTCTGATGTAGGAAGTCGCACAACTGATTTGCGACTACTTTCTCAAGGATCTTAGAGAGGAAGGGAAGGTTAGAGATTGGTCTGTAGTTAGCCAACACCTCTGGATTAAGAGTGGTCTTCTTCAGGAGAGGTTTAATTACAGCTACTTTGAAGGAATGTGGTACATGGCCTGTTAGCAAAGACACATTAACAATATCCAGCAGAGAGGTGCCAATTAAAGGCAACACGTCTTTAAGCAGCCTCGTTGGGATGGGGTCAAAGAGACAGGTAGACGGTTTAGAAGTAGAAACCGTTGAGGACAATTGGTCTAGGTTAATGGGAGAAAAGCTATCCAAATATACACCAGGGCATACAGCCGTTTCCAAGGCCACTCCTCTTGATGACAGATCGGCAGTAGTTGAGGGCAAGAGATCATCAATCTTGCCTCTAATAGTTAACATCTTTTCATTGAAGAAGTTCATGAAGTCATTACTACTGAGGTCTATAGGAATACACGGCTCCACAGAGCTGTGACTCTCTGTCAGCCTGGCTACAGTGCTAAAGAGAACCCTGGGGTTGTTCTTATTTTTCTCTATTACTGATGAGTAATAGGCTGCTCTGGCATTACGGAGAGCCTTTTTATATGTTTTAAGGCTGTCTCGCCAAACTAAGCGTGATTCTTCCAGATTGGTGGAACGCCATATGCTTTAAAGCTTTGGTGAAGTTTGCTTTAGGTCGCGGGTCTGAGGGTTCTACCAGGGAGCAAACCTCCTTTGCCTCACTGTCTTTTTCTTCAGTGGGGCTATCAAGTCTAGTGTCATTCTCAGTGAGCCTGTAGCACTATCGACAATATGATCAATCTGGGACGGACTAAAGTTAGCACAGGAGTCCTCCGTCACTTTGAGACGTGGTATTGAATCAAATGCAGAAGGAATCGCTTCTTTAAATTTAGCTACAGCACTGTCAGTTAGACATCTGGTGTAGAAACCTTTGACTAACGGTGTACACTCCGGGAGTATAAACTCAAAAGTTATGAGGTAATGGTCTGACAGAAGAGGGTTCTGTGGGAAGACCTCCAAATGCTCAATGTCAATGCCATATGTAAGAACAAGGTGGAGGGTGTGGCCAAAGCAGTGAGTGGGTTTCTGTACTCTCTGACAGAAGCCAATAGAGTCCAACAATGAGATAAATGCAGTACTAAGGCAATCATTATCAACATCCACATGAATATTAAAATCTCCTACAATAATAACCTTATCACTTTTAAGGACTAAACTTGATAAAAACTCTGAAAATTCAGATATAAATTCTGAATATGGACCTGGTGGCCGGTACAGTATAACAAATAGGATTGGCTGTAATGTTTTCCAGGTTGGATGTGAAAGACTAAGAACAAGGCTTTCAAATGAGTTGTAGTTTAGTTTAGGTTTAGGATTCATTAATAGACTTGAGTCAAAGATGGCTGCTACTCCACCTCCTCGGCCGGTGCCTCGAGGAATGTGAGTATTAATATGACTTGGAGGAGTTGATTCATTTAGGCTGACATATTCTTCATTGCTCAGCCAGGTTTTTTATTAAGAGGACAAGTAAACTGTTGGATGGTTGATGAATTGGTATCTTTTCAACACATTCGTCTGGTCGACCCGGATTATTGGCCTCATTTATGGCGACAACCAGCACCAGATCGTCTCGGTCCAAAGACTGGTTCAGACCATCTTCCAGTTTCAGCAGCTTTAGGCTAGTCATTGGCCAGCTAGAGGCTAACAGTGTGGTCCAGAATGAGATATCTCAAACACTATTGCACTAGTAACTTACTCACCTCTCGAGAAATACGCAAGAAATATCTCAATGTAATTGGGAGATTGTGATGTCATTGTTTTTCCTTATCATCTTTAAACATTGAAAACTAACTCACTGGTTTTCTCTCCTTCGGCCACAAGATACCGGTGAAATAACAAAAATCCTTGAGCTGTAAAACAGTGTTCATGGTATTCAATACCACGCACCGCACACACACACACACACACACACACACACGTTCCTGTGTGCATGAGGACGGCTGACATCAGCAGATCTGGCCGGATTAGAGCAAGAGTGTTTCTGATCAAACACAGAGGGAACACTGGAAACAGCCAGGGACAGAGGTCTAACTCTGCCTGGATGTTGGGGAACATCACACACCAACAGTCTTTGATCTCCACGGAGAGGTGGGTGGGATTAAACCAGCCGAGGTTTCGAGATGCAACAGTCCTGGGAAAGCATCGCTTCAAAACGTATTGTGGTTCAATTCCTTTCCCGGGGTATCTGCAGTGTAACTTCAATGTCTGTATTCACATGAATCCTATACCTGATGCATGAACTAGAATATTGTTATCACCCCATCCCATGATTAAAGACTGCATATTTTAATACAAACTTCTATCAAAACAATCTAAACTACAACTACCACATGAGATCACACAAATCTGTGAAAACCATCTACGATTTTTTTCTAAGATGATCTCAAAGTAAATTTCTGCGCTGGACTGCACATATGAATATACAGATGAATACAGACATGAATACAAGGGAAAGACAGACAGAGAGGCGGTCGATAGAGCATTAGCATCTTTATTTTTTTTCTCGTTGTTGCATAGGAAATGCACATTTTGCTTCCAGTAAATTGAGTCTGCGTGGACATGGAGTCACTAATGGGGCCAAGAGTGATGGGCCAACACTTCACCAGTTCAACAGAAAACAACAGTTGGAGAGGGAAGAACAGGAAAAACAACAGAACAGCAAAGTGACAGAAGAACAGTTGGAGAAGTCAGTGCAAACCCACAGCTTCAGAACACAGAGGAAGAACAACAATGGAAACTAGTTAACACTGAACAGAAGTGTAACACCACATCGTGGACCGCTGCGACGTTGGCGGCAAAAAACACCGCCCTGTCCCATAAAAGAGTTGTAGAGGCACAAGGTTTAAGTCCGTTCTGGGTGAGGATGGATGAGGGTGAGGCTGATGGTCAGGTGGTCGGGGGGGTGGGAGGGGGCAGATGTGTTGTAAATGTGATTCAGAGTGCAGCTGGACAGGATACGGCTCGGCGCCCCCCCTCGGGGGTTGAAGATAAAGCTCTCCTTCCTTCGAGATTGTCGTGGGTTAGCTACAGTTAGCATAGCCTCCAGAGGGCTGGACCAAAGGCAACGAGAAAATGCTAAGCGAGCCAATCGCTCCTCCGTACTGGCTTGAACATTTAGAACACCTGCAGGCTGGAAGTGTGAATGTGGGCAGTTCTGGGCCGTCGGTACAAAAAAACAAATCCCTGGTTAGTTTTCAACTGAAAACTTAAACCCAGCGACGGAAATGTCTTCTGGATGCTAATATTTCTATTCTGATGGCCCAAGGTGTTCTACTACGGGTCATGTTTACTGCCAACAGCTTTCAACGCTTGTTGCTGTGTTTTGTACATTTCAGTCTGTCAAATCATTTTCAATTACTTCCTTATGAAATTTAATTACATAGCTTGGAATTTCTGTACGGGCATTGTTCCTTTGAGCTATTGGCTAATGAGCTAAGCTTGTACTTATTGGCCTGCGTGATTTTTCCGTTTTTAGTTGAGAGAGCATTTACTATTTAAGGACTTTAAAGAAACACCCCCCAGTTGAAAGATAGGGGTGTGAAGAAACTTAGATGTCCTATCAAAAGTAATGGAGAAAACTCCATCAGACAACGTACACTACAGCCTGCCCTGTAGCGAGCAGTAATGTAAAGCCACTTGCAACATCAGTGGCATTGTCCTTTAGCAAAACAGTCTGGTCATCAACAAAGTTTGTCATCGCAAAAGTTTTCTGCCCTAAAAGAGATGCACAAGTCGAAGAAACTGTTTAGTTTCAAAGAGCCGAGCCGCATCGACAGGCTGCGAGTCGAACAGAGAGGAGCCACTGGAGGTGAGCTAGACAAGCCGATCGACCCCAGCTGGCCTGGGACTGGGAGGAGGGAAGAGGTGAGGGGGTGGGAGACAGAAAGAGAGCGGGGGGTTGTGGGGGAGTGGGGGGGGGGGGGGGAGGGGCTCCCAGGTGCCGGCTACCTCTTTCTCTTTCTAGACCTTTCTCATCCTGGAGGAGCGGGCCGTTTGAAGTCCAGCCGAGGGAGACGCAGCCGAGGCTCGATGAGGAGGGAGGGGGATTCTGTCCCGGGTAGTGCTGAGCGCTGCAAAACAGAAAAGGCCGAGGACATCGATTTGGTCTCCTGCAGGAAACTGCCTGGGGAGGAGGAGGAGGAGGAGGACTCACCCAGAGCCCTCGCAGATATTTTTCAGCCTGGTGGTCAATGGACGCGAGGGAGGAGGGGTTGAATAAAGCCAGACCAGCCGGGTGTTTGCTGATGTTAAAAGGTTAGCTGGAGATTGTCAGAAAAAAAAAAGTAAAAAGAAATAAAAAACCGCGAGGTGGCGGCAGTCCGCCGATCGCCCCCGGGCAGTCATCACGGTGGCACAGCCGTCAGATCGATGGCAATAAACCGCCACGCGCAGGTGTTGGTGGTGGTTTCATGTCGGGATGAAAGAGTGTGTGAGGATGGACGGATGGAGGAGATGAGCAGAAAAAAGTTTGAGGCATACTGGGAGAGGTAAGAAAAAAGGAATAGAGAGAGGAACCAAAGACAGTAACAGAACAATCTGGTTTTTGTAACTTTTCTTTTCTTTTTTCATTTGTCATCGTAACAGTTTACTAGGCGATTATGGAAGAGCATGCAGTTATATCTTATGATTATTGTACATTAGCTATAATCAGAGGGGCCTGACAGACAGCAAAGGCTACTGGTGGTCAGAAATTTCAACAGTTACAAACAAATATCGTATTCGGTATTCAGAAGAGCATTATAATACAGGTTTTCACAGGCACTACATTTGATCTTTTTCAATATATCATGTAATATGCTGGTTTGCTATTATTTTTCGTTTCTTTTTCCGATTTCGTCGTGTGACTCGTTCGGCCCGTGGAAGCTGGGATCTGGAAAGAACGGAAGGACGGATCGTAAAAGAAGGCAGAGGCCGAAAGTGTTTCACAGAGCTAGATACAGAGTCCTCGCGGGCGCCGCTGGACGTCTTGTTTTGAAGTCAGTGCATAGTTCTCATGCAGATTGGACTGCTATGCTGTGATGCTGTCAAGGGGAAGCATGATGGTGGCCAGTCTTCCCACCTCGCCTCCTCTCCACTGGCTTGATTCAACACTTAGCACCGTGTGATGGTTTTGCAATCGGATAAATAAATATCTTTGCAAAGGAGCAGTGACACCGTAATTAATTACCGCTGAGCGCCGGAGAGCCGCTCAGTGTTACCTGCCTCCCCACCTCCAATGACTTTCCTTCATCTCTCTAAAGTGGTGCCATTTGTACTCATTTCCACGGCTCGTCGCGCTGACGGATGTCTTCCCTTCGGCCCCCTGCCGTTGCCGAAGACAACAGCAGGTTTTTTAGACTCGGGTTTCGGAGCGAATGAGAAGCAGCTGGAGGGCGGATTCCAGCTGGTGTCAGTGAAGCTCTCCCCCGGTTCCACGAGCATAGGCTAGTGTCGGTTCAGCGTTGCCATGATTCACATCCTCGGGCCTCTAAAGTGATTCAAAGTACATGGGCGGATTAAAAATACCCTGGTCTAAAGCCTGAAGAATTCTGCCCCTCGTCACGTTCAAGACCTTCAAATTCGATGACTTCCTGAACCCCATTCTAAGCAGACTCGCACAACGGTCCGGCCTGATGGATTGATCTCTCCGGTGGTGGATGCGCGGGAAGAATTTGGACAAATGTGAAGAACAACAAAGGCGCTAGCATTAAAAAGCTCAGCCTTCGTTCAACCCTGTTTCCTGATGGAGCAGCAGAATTCCTCCGAGGCAAAATCCCCCCAAAAAATCAACTCTTGTCGGGGAGGGGAGTTGCGAGTGCTTCTCTCCTGAAGTTTTGTTAAACATGTTGTTTAAAGACAGTGTTTGACTCTCCAGCTCCCGCTCATACTGCTGGTTAGGCAAGCTTTTGAGTTCTCTAGATTCAGGGGGAGCGGAGCAAGCCGGGGCTTTCATCGGGCCGCTGGGAGCCCAAAGGGGTGGCTCAGATTCCAGAGAGCGTCGGGGAGATGTTGGTGCAGGCGGTGAGCCTCGGCCTTGATTCTGATGCTGTTGGTGCAGGTGGAGGAGGTGAGCACGGTGTAGCCGGCTTCACATTCAGCCTCCACCTTATACCACCACCACCTGCTCGCTGGACTCGTCACAGCTTCCAGTGGGATTTGAGTTGTTGCTCTTTTTGCATTCTTCCACTATATTAATTTGCACCTGAAGCTCATCTTGCCAAAACAAGCACGTTGCCACTTAAATGTCCCCCTCCTTAAAAAAATGAAAATAAAATAAAACGCCTTTCTGCTTGTTCCAAACATTCAAACCCAGAATGCATTTTACGCTTCCACCATTTCCTCAAATAGCAACTTTTTAGAATCACTGTGCATGTCCTCATACACATCTCCTCAAAATGCCATACAGCTTTTGGTATCCCTGGACCTTTGTCCAGACAACACGAGTAGGAAAGGAAGGAGCCAGCTTGTCTACACTGGATGTGTCTCAGTCGTTTGTTTTCCAGGCTGGAACACACGAGGGCTAGTTTCTTTTATACTTGTATGCTTTTTCTTTTCTATTTAGAACCCACAGACTCACAAGACATGCAATCTTCATCACTGAAAATCTATTTTCCTCCAACGTGCATCAGCAGCTGCAATAATTGCATATTGGGTTATGTGAGAAAAAAAGAAATCTGTTGATTAATCAATAGGTTGATCTACAGAACTGTATTGATCATTTATGATTGTTTAAAGTGATTTAAAGTAAAGGAAATAAAAAAATCCCTTGTTCTAGCTTCACTAATGTAAACATATTGTGGTCTTCTGAGAGCATTGGCATGTTTCGGCCCTTAAAGACATTCCAAAGACCAAATGATTGAACGATTAATGGAGATTGGTCAATCGACAAGGAAAGTGATTATCGGTCGCAGCCCTGGTTGTGAAGATGGACTGTAGAGGAACACATCCAGGGTAGACCTTAACGGAGCTGCTCCGCGGAGCGTTGTTCAGAATATTAATTGAGGAAAGAGCCAATACGCCATATCGTGATAAAAGCTGCAAAACTAGAATGCAGGAAATGAGCAGAAACTCTGATCGCACCGGAAGTCCTGGTCGTTTCTTGGCCGATTATCTGCTGCATGAATGTGATGCAGTGATGGAGCAGCAGTGGATGTGCGCATGGACGGAGATCAGAGTGGACCTCCAGGCTGAGGGAGGGCTGGAGGAGGAGGAGGAGGAGGAGGAGGAGGTGATATTGTGGGCCAGTGAAGAAAGAAACAGATGGAAAAGTAAAAGAATCATGTTGCATAATCAAGCTGTTTATTTTCCTGCATGGAATGGTGAACACAAAAAAAGATGCCAAGATGCATTTATAGTAGGGGCATCCTTTGGCTGGCTATGTCATTGTCTCCTGCCTAAAACTAATATTTCTTAAATGCATAAAAAAAACACTGCTTGCTTTTCTTACCAATTTTCCTCAGAATGACCTAGATGTAGCTTCATCAACACTGATGCAACAAATAACCTTCAAAACATACAGCATACTGTAACATCCATTTACAATGGTCTTATCACCACAGCGCCCTATACTTTTTAAGTACAGGAATATGCTATACCATCAACAGAGGAAATGTTCTTAAATACATACAAAAAGGAAAGAAAAACATAAGAAAAAAATAAAGAAAAATAAAGAAACAGGAAAGTTTTTAACTTAAATCCAGTTCCCGGAAAACAAACCAAACCAGTTCTAGTAATGTGGCCTCGATACAAACAATCAGAAAATTCACAACACTAGTTTTTCCTCATTTTATCAATGTTACAAAAGTCCTGCATTATAAAATAGGGCAGCTTTAAAATCAGTGTAATTAATAAAACTATACAACATACAAACACGTCTCCCAGTGGGGCCGAGTGGCCCTGCTGCTCTGCCCTCCCGTCCGTTAAGAGCTAACTCTTCACTGCGTCTCTTCGCTGCTGTACCAGAACTAAATTACACACACAACACGAGAACAAAAAAACACACTGCCCAAACTATTGCTTTTATATTCTTTTTCATTTTTTCTTTCTTTAAAAAGGGTGCAATTTTGTCGTTATCTTACACACAACACAGCCAAAAGTCGCTGATTAGATGCTAGGCTGTTTCACAAGGTTTTCGTGACACTTAAAAAAAAAAATGTCCGTGCAATGTTTTTTTAAATTCCCTTCACTCTTTTTAAGCCTTGGGAGCTGTATTTTTTTTTAACTTTTTCTTTTACGTAATACTTTTTCACTATTTATTTCATATTTAGTGCAGATAATTAAGGAAGTAATGCCCAACTCATGGCTAAAGGGTAAGAACAGAGACGAAACAAACATGTCACACTGGGAGGAAACACAACCCACACAAGTGGAACCACTAAACCATCACAGCTGACGGCATCACGGCGCTGTCCGTTACATTTGAGAGACGGACCGAACACGGAACAGGTAAACAATTTATTCACTAAAACCTCTGCCGAGCAGGGCGGGGGCGTGGCTAAAATGTCGGACGTCATCGAAAATGTTTTTTTCTTTTTATAAACTGTTTTCTGCGCGATGGAGAAGAAGTTGGACTTGTTTAAGGCTTGCTTGTGACCAAAGAAATAATAATAAAAAAATTAGAGAGACCCAAATGTAATATTGCGGCCGTCTGGAAGATTATCAAAACAGGAAGGAAGGAAGTGGAATTCCCCGAGCGATGGTGGCTCAGCTTCGCTGGAGCGTTGGTGTGGGGCTGGCTTCACAATTTTTAGGGACCGACCACGGAGCATGATGCCAGTCGCGTGCACGCTTACTTTGGTTGAAAGTAAAGAGAAAGAAAATAATGAACTAAATAAACAATGTCAGTTAAAAAGAAATCTAAGTGAGTGCAAGCAGGTATTGCATATTTTATGTCCTCATTGTACATTTCTGGGAACAAAAAGTAGAAGAACCAACCAACCAAAAATTGAAAAAGGAAGACTTGAAAATTAAAGTTTTTGCTGTTCGGAGAGAATAAAAATCATCCCGGATCCCGGATAGGATGAAAGGGATTGGTGGGGGTCAACTTGTTTCACTGAAGAATCTACCAGCTAGTGAGCAGTCACAAGCTCCGTCTGGTATATCAAGATACCGGCATCACAACATTTTGTGAAATGGGCACAATGTCTTTAACTATTATGATTTTGAACAGTTTGCTGACAACAAACTCTTTGTATCTGCTAAAAAGAAGTGTTCTGGACCAGAATGCTAGTGAACTAAACTGTAAGCTAACCCCAAATCAACTGTTGAAGCTGCGAGACTCAAAGTGTTGAGCTGCTCATGTAAATCCTTTGACCTGCTAAACTAAATGCTGGTAAACTTTAAATGTAGCTGTTAGGGAGCAGGGACTCTGAGAAGAGTTGTTTCATGGCTTTTTATGTCCCCAGAATTAGACTAAAACTGAGTTTCACAGCGGTTTAGCAAAGTCGACTGGAAAGAAGACTACAATTGTTATTACTCGTGTTTGTTTTTTACACTGAATGTAACGTGCTGGAGGCCAAATGTCACCCACTGCCATCTGGTCACTCTTCTCCCACCTCAAACCCGTTTTAGCTGCTAGACCATTAGCTAACATTAGCAGCTAACTATTAGCTCACCTGAAGGAAACATTTTTAGATGCTACACCTGACCATTAGCTTACAGCTAAAAAGGTCATGTTAACCTCACGTTGTTTTGTTTACATAAGACAAATATCATCTTCACATTAGTCCTGTCAACATTACATAACCTCTGACTTGGCACTCATTTCACAAAATGTCCCTGTGTTGCCGTCCGTTAGCAGGTACCTGAACATGATTGACCTGATTGTAGCTGGTGTCGATTTCACCTGTGAGGTCAGTGCTGACCATTGCTGCAGGTAGAGGGGGGTCGGGGGGCGGGGTGGGTTGTATGGGGAGGGGGATAACCCCAACCCTAACCCTCTTAAAACTGAGAGATTACCAGCCAGTAATTCTGGTAATCACAGGGTTCCTCTTCGGCTTTAATGCGTTGACGTTAAATGCTCCGACTACCAACAGGACCGCAGGTGTGGAGCGTGAATTATCAAGTTAAAAGGAAGGAAAAAAATCCAACAAGACTCTCCACTATGGATCTTGTGCAACCTCTCGGGACTGGACCGTAGCTCAAGGCACATTGATGAGGAACAATTGTTTTCGTGCAATTTGATAACGTACGGATGAAAGAGAGAACGTCTTGGAACTGAAGAGCAGAATTGATCTGTTGCTGAAGGAAAAAGTCAAGAAGGACAGAGGGAAGGAAGTAAAAAAAAAAGGAGAAAAGAATGGAGAGATGCCGAGATGCGAAGAGAGCTGGTTGTTTGTGAAGGAGAGCGATAGAAAAGGCCTTGACGGGGCCAAACTAATAGACGGCTGCTGGCAAGTGCCTGATGTTGGATTTACAATATAGTGTCTTTATTTCACTAACTACATCATCTATGGAAAAATGTGTCACTAACACTAGAACATGCAGATTTTTTTTTTCTTTTTTTGAAACTTTTTCACTTAAATTCACTTTTGTTCGACGCTGGATGGTCATAAGTGTGTGTGCGTGTGTGTGTGTGTGTGTGTGTGTGTATATATATTTATATATATATAGTATAGGAAAGGAAAAACTAAACTGAAGTTCAATAAAATGGTAAGTTGCATGTGAAGCTCGGCTGTCTATTTGTGGACGAAAGCTTCCAGAGAGTTACCCTCTGCTCCGCCTCTTTATCACTAAACCACACCCCCTGATTACACACTCACGGCCTATTGGCCAAATGCAGGAATAAGTGCTTTTGATTGGACGGGACCTCTAGGAGACCCAACCAATCAGTGGGTAACACCCGTTAACGATTATCTCGCAGAAACCGGAGAAAACATGATTATGTTTCAGCTTAAATTCACTTGTCATATCTTCTCCTTATTTCGCCTCATGAGAAATTCAAATAGCTTAAAAAAAAAAAATTAAACGATGTGCTCATTAAAATAAGTTAATCGCTTACATTTTTTTTTCTTTCAAACTAAATAAAAAGCAGATTTAAGCTGCAAGAAATGCTTTAAAAAAGTGATTGTTGAAAATGATATTTCTTTAAAGGGATTCTTGTTTTACCATGCTAACAGCTTTACAAGATGAACAAACAACAAATAATAAACAATAATGTGAATACAGCTCCCCTTATTTCTCACAAGACTATGGTTCCTAGTTCAATGCTGTGTTGTTGTCTTTTGTACCCCACTATTTTAGAGTCCCAGAGGTGTGAGCGGACTAGGAAGAAAAATATAGTTTATATATACTTTTCATCAACTGTTTTCAACAAGCTATCTTACAAAGATATTTAACTATCCAACAGCTAGTCAACAAAATTGCACTTTCCTCATGTTCAATATTCCACTGGTAAAGTTTGAGTCACTCATCTTTCTCTCTCCTGTCTGCCTGCTGCGTATCGGACACCAGAGCCTTCTGCCCACCCTCTGCATGCGGTAGCTTCACCCAGACTGGTGGATGGATAGAGGAGGAAGAGGAGGGG
>NC_046969.1:621017-638517 GCF_009769545.1 Cyclopterus lumpus | reverse complement strand
CAGGACAAACAAACGAAGAAGTGAGGACAGGACAAACAAACGAAAAAGTGAGGACCGGACAAATGGACAAACGGAGAAGTGAGGACCGGACAAATAAACGGGGAAGTGAGGACCGGACAAACGGACAAACGGACAAACGGAGAAGTGAGAACCGGACAAACGAAGAAGTGAGGACAAACAAACGGAGAAGTGAGGACAGGACAAACAAACGGAGAAGTGAGGACAGGACAAACAAACGGAGAAGTGAGGACCGGACAAACAAACGGAGAAGTGAGGACCGGACAAACGGACAAACGGAGAAGCGAGGACCGGACAAACGAAGAAGTGAGGACAAACAAACGGAGAAGTGAGGACAGGACAAACAAACGGAGAAGTGAGGACAGGCCAAACAAACAGAGAAGTGAGGACCGGACAAACAAACGGAGAAGTGAGGACAGGCCAAACAAACAGAGAAGTGAGGACAGGCCAAACAAACAGAGAAGTGAGGACCGGACAAACAAACAGAGAAGTGAGGACCGGACAAACAAACGGAGAAGTGAGGACCGGCCAAACAAACGGAGAAGTGAGGACCGGACAAACAAACGGAGAAGTGAGGACAGGCCAAACAAACAGAGAAGTGAGGACCGGACAAACAAACAGAGAAGTGAGGACCGGACAAACAAACAGAGAAGTGAGGACCGGACAAACAAACAGAGAAGTGAGGACCGGACAAATGAACCGAGAAGTGAGGACCGGACAAACGGACAAACGGAGAAGTGAGGACCGGACAAACGGACAAACGGAGAAGTGAGGACCGGACAAACAAACGGAGAAGTGAGGACCGGACAAACGGACAAACGGAGAAGCGAGGACCGGACAAACAAACAGAGAAGTGAGGACCGGACAAACAAACGGAGAAGTGAGGACCGGACAAACAAACAGAGAAGTGAGGACAGGACAAACAAACGGAGAAGTGAGGACAGGACAAACAAACGGAGAAGCGAGGACCGGACAAACGAAGAAGTGAGGACAAACAAACAGAGAAGTGAGGACCGGACAAACAAATGGAGAAGTGAGGACCGGACAAATAAACAGAGAAGTGAGGACCGGACAAACAAACGGAGAAGTGAGGACCGGACAAACAAACAGAGAAGTGAGGACAAACAAACAGAGAAGTGAGGACCGGACAAACAAACGGAGAAGTGACGACCGGACAAACAAACAGAGAAGTGAGGACCGGACAAACAAATGGAGAAGTGAGGACCGGACAAATAAACAGAGAAGTGAGGACCGGACAAACAAACAGAGAAGTGAGGACCGGACAAATAAACAGAGAAGTGAGGACCGGACAAACAAACGGAGAAGTGAGGACCGGACAAACGGACAAACGGAGAAGCGAGGACCGGACAAACAAACAGAGAAGTGAGGACAAACAAACAGAGAAGTGAGGACCGGACAAACAAACGGAGAAGTGACGACCGGACAAACAAACAGAGAAGTGAGGACCGGACAAACAAATGGAGAAGTGAGGACCGGCCAAACAAACGGAGAAGTGAGGACAGGCCAAACAAACGGAGAAGTGAGGACCAAACAAACGGTCTTTCCTTGACAAAAAATGTCTAAAGTTGGCATTCAACAAAATGTCCTTGATTACTGAAAACAAAGAACAAGAATATCCTCAGCCTAAAAAATGTACATCATTTTCTTGTCATAAAGTTCAACAGAATGTCCTCAGAAAACTTCATGTTTTCACAAAAAGGTCCTCACTCTCCACATTTCCCGTTCATCATTGACCTACAACTTCTTTTCAAAAGAAAAACAGTTTCTTTAAATGCAGGATCTGAGAAAAGCCTTCATTAGTGGAGGACCTAGAGACAACGTCCCAGAGGCACAGAAGAAGAAATAATAGGAGCAGTGACAAACACCTGGCTCATGTCTGCAGGAGTGTGTGTGTGTGTGTGTGTGTGTGTGTGTGGACCTGTGACAGAGTCAATAAATCGACAGCCTCGTTCACGGCGGGCCACCACACACACACACACACACACACACACACACACACCAAAGCAATCAAACATGCCCCGATTGCCAACAGAGGACTCCCACCTCACTGCCCTCTCACTACACTGTGCGTGTGTGTGTGTGTGTGTGTGCGTGTGTGTGTGCAAGTCAGGGTGTGTTGGCCAGCTGATTTATGAAGAGCGTAACGATTGGGCAGCCTTGAATTAACTCATCACACACACACACACTCAATAGCATTGTGTTGAATGTCGATGTTGCGTTCACTGACCACCTGCTCAATATTAAATGTTACTTTCTTTTCTCCATCTTTACTTTACAAGCACTTATACCCGAGGCCACGCAGAAATCCCTGCTCTCTGATTGGCTGTTGGTGTGTTGAAGTCACATCTACATGCACACCTCAAACATAGTTTAACTGCAGTTCTAAAATCATGAGTGTTACCTGTGGTTGCTGAGGGATGTTGAAGCCAGGATCTCTTGGTCCAACGCTGACGAACCGCTGGGCCGGAGATGAAGTGGGCGTGGAGTAAGCTGCACCACACACACACACACACACAGACACACACACACACAGTTCAGTTTAGGGTTGCGTTTAGGTGTGGACTCGGGTCACGATTCAGATGACTTCAGACTTAACTTAGACTATCACATTCGGATGTATCGACTCTGTGTGTCCGGTGATTGTAATTGTGTTACAGGAATAACAACTTTGTTTGAAAGTAATAAAAACCTCAAAATACCTAATTTGTCTGTGAATTTACTAAAGTGACCATAGCTTTGTTTGTACAACAGGGTACAAAATGACTCGCTTTGGACTTGAAACACAAAGTCTGAAGAATGACTTTTTTAACCTTTAGTTGTTGTTTTTTGGAATTAAAGGAGCAATCAGATGTTTTGGGGAACTGCTCTTGTCCTCTGCAGACTCAGATGTTCCAGATTTAATATAAATTCCCAAATGCAGACTTTGATTGTGACTAATATTTAAAGTCATCTGAAGGTATCTGTTTCACAAAACCATCTAGTCCTGAACTATCAGCAGTCAGCAATTTACCTAATTTGAATACTGGGTAAATTAAGACGTTTTTCAAACTGAAAAACACACGGCTGACTAAGCGACCGCTGCTCAGCTTCGCTACCTCGGGAAAAACATGGAACAGTTACGAGGACAGTTTACCTGCTGTTACCATGGAGACATAGCTCATGGCCCCAAGTAAACCTGTCTAACTTTTTTAGGATTCAAACAAATCAGTCTGTGTAGCTCTGAAATCGAATGTTGAGCCGAGCTTAGCACAAAGACTTCCAACAACTAAATGAAACTGTCGTAGCTAGTTGATGGATTAATAAAGTTTTGAAAGCCTTTTGGGGAATTATTAAGCAGATGTAGGTCAGAGTGGTGACAAAGATTAATTTTTCTGTTACAAATGAAGCACATTTGGACTCCACTCACACAATCTGAAACAAAAGCAGTATATATATATATATATATATATATATATATATATATATATATATATATATATATATATAAATACATGTCGTTGATGAGCGTAGAGAGGATTAAACAGCTTTGGCACAGGCCGAGTGTGTTTTTGCCAAACGACAGTAAATCGACACTAAACCCTGAAGTCAAATATAATCCAAACACAAAACGAGTCACCTCTCACAGATTATGAATCATTTATTTTTATATTTTCAGTCACTATTAGATAAATAAATAAAAATATATAGTTCTATTTTTTTCTGGCCCTTTGTTACACAGTTTTTGGAGAATCGTTTGTGCAACACGGTGGGAAAAGATCATCTCCACTTACTAGGCGAGGTGGGCGAGTTGCCCCCGCCCCCGCCCTCGGAGGTGGAGGGCGGCTTGGCGTCGATGGGCAGCGGGACGGGACGGGCCATTGGGGGAGGCGGCGGGGGAGGCAGCATGGGCGTCGGCAGGAAAGGGTTGTGCACCTTTCCCTGGGAGCTACCGTTAGGCTGGAGGAGGCGGGGTTACAAGAAAAGAGACAACAACAGTCAATACAAGTAGAGAAAACATCAACAGGTCGCTCACACGGCTAACCTGCAACAGCTCAAACTCCCTGCTGCCCTCTGAGCGTGTGTGTGTGAGTGTGTGTGTGTCAGCAGTTTTCCTGGCTGGTCATAAAGAATTCTGCTGCCGCTCGCATTTTATCCTGCTAATCTATAAGCATAATACCACAGTACCTCGCTTCACCTCTCTCCTTCTGCCTCTATTCTCTCCCTATACAGACTCTTTCTATATATACATATTTTTATTTTATATATACATATCATACATGTCTTTATGGAGTGTCTGTGAGTGTGTTCACATGCCTTGTGTTCGTGGACAGGAACCAGACCTGACCTCTGTACACTTACCCAGGTGTTGTTTTGAGGTACATTTCACTTTCTACGTCTACTCAACTCCATTTAACTGACAGCTTTAGTTACTTTACAAAAGTAGACAGAGTGGGAATGATTAGACGATTAATATATTAGTCTGTTCAACAATTGGTAACTATTTTGATGGTTTAAGTCATTTTTCATGTTAAAACATTTCACGGTTCGAGCTTAATAAATGATTTGCATCTTTTAAATTTTTTTTTTACTAATTTTACTCAAATTTGACTGAAGTAACATTTTCAATGCAGGACTTTTGCTTTTAACAGATAACTTTTTTTCAGTGTGGTACTTTTAAGGAAAGAATACAATACTTCTATCCATAGATTGGACAGAAGGAAATAACTAATGGGTGTGTCACTTCATCATATCAACAAGGTTTTTTAATGAATTTCACTTTTGTCTTACATGTCTGCAAAAAGAAGAAAACAGATGTTGTGTGTGCGTGCGTGCGTGCGTGCGTGTGTGTGTGTGTGTGTGTGTGTGTGTGGGGGGGGGGGGGGGGGGGGGGGGGGTGGTGGTGTATTGATTCACTGTCTAGACACAGATATATCAACTATCTCACTGCAGACACAAGGCCACACACACACACACACACACACTGCTGCAGTGTGTTCTGCTCCAGCCCTGCAAACAGATACTGATCCCACCTTTGCAGAGGCTGGAAAACCCAGCTCAGATGTTTCCTTGTGTTGTATTTCTGTGTGTGTGTGTGTGTGTGTGTGTGTGTGTGTGTGTGTGTGTGTGTGTGCGTGTGCGCGCTCTTACGTTGAGGAAGCCCACCTGTCCGGCCTGCTGGGCGGAGTCAGGACAGACCAGCTGGACGAACTCCTTGAGCGTCTCCTGCGGGTGGTACCTAATGGCCGGGTGGGAGAAGTAGGAGCCTGGCTGCTGCAGGATGGGGGAGGAGGAAAAGTGGAGGCTGGAGGGGGGGGCGTGGGGGCTCGCTGTGGGTGGAGGGGAGGCAGGAGAGAGAGAAGAGGGAGATCATCAGTTAGGAGAGTGGTAGAGACTTGTTGGAGGGACATTTAAAGTTGATTAAAGGGCGGGACATCACATGCAAATACCCGATGACGGACACACAGCAGAACAGATGAAACAAAGACCCCAGCAATACACCTCTCACACCCAGCTGTCACTCAACAGGAATGTGTGTGTGTGTGTGTGTGTGGAGGTCAACACACAATATTCATGTTTCTTCTCCTCTTTTGTCTCCTTTGCTTTCCTTTCCCCTCCTCTCCTCTGTTGTTTTCTCTTCTTATCTCATGTCTTCTTCACTTTCCCCTTCTTTTCTCACTCTCTTGTTTCCTCTCCTCTCCTCTCCTCTCCTCATCTCCCTCATCTTTTTTCTCCTCTCCTCTCCTCTTCCAACCCTTCCTCCCCTTCTCTTTTTCTTTCCTCTTTCTCTCATTTCATCTCCTCTTCTCCTCACTTCATCCTTAGCTGTCCGGTCGTCTCCTCATTCCTTTCCTCCTTCTTCCACTTCTCTCTTTCCTTCCTCCCCCCTCATCTGGTCCATTCTTCTTGTCTTCCTCACCTCTCGTCCTCATCTGCTTTCTAATCCTGTTTCCTCTCCTCTTTTCCATTCCTCATTTTCTCCCTTTCATTTCCTCTTATCTCCTCTCCTTCTTTCCGCCTTTCCCCTCTTCTTTTCTCCACTTTTGTCACGTCCTCTTCTTTCTTTTGCTCTTTCCTCCTTCCTCATCTTATCTCCTCCCCCTCTTGTTTCCTCTCCTCCTCCTACCATTCCTCTACCTTTCCGTGTTTCTTTCTTTCAGCCCACCATCTTTTTTTGTCTATTGCTTCCTTACTCTTTCATTTCCTCATTTCCATCTTCTTCTCCACACCTCTCCTTTATTTGCTTCTTTCAATTTGCCTCTCCATTCCTCTTCTCCGCTCTTGTTTTTTCTTTTCATCCTTCCTCTTGTTCCCTCCTCTTATTTTACCTTCTCTCCTTTTATTTCATCATTTCCTCCATCTTTCTCTCTCTTATTCCCTCTCACCTTTTCCTCCTCTCCCTTGTATCACTTGTGTTCTCCCCTCTTTTACTTTCCTCTTTTCCTCCCTCCTCCCCCCTCTCCTCTCCTCTCTAATCTAATTAGGGATCTAATTGGTCTAATATTCTCTGATTGCTCGTTAGTGGACGATGCCTCGTTAAGGGCTGTGATGTAGAGAGAAGAGGAAAAGAGAAAGAGAGACTTTAGAAATCATAAAGAGAGAGTGAGAGAGAGAGAGAGAGAGGCAGACATAGAGAGAGAGAGAGACTTGAAATGAAAGAGGCAGTGTAAAAGAGAGAGAGAGGGATGGAAGGGAAGGAGAGTTAAAGCTGCTGCACTAATTCACTTAAAGTCTGCTGTGATTTATCACTCTGACAACACACACTGACCGAGTGTGTGCGTGTGTGTGTGTGTGTCTGAGAATGTGTGCGTCTGAGAGTGTGTGTGTGCGTACCCTGCGGCCAATGTATTTACAGTAATCATTGGATGGATGGCTTTCTTTGCCCTCTCTCTTTCTCTTGTACACAACACACAGACACACACACACACACACAGACGCAGAATGGGACAATCTCACTAAATCTGATCTCACTTAGTGTGCAGGTATGTACATCCACCTGTGTGTGTGTGTGTGTGTGTGTGTGTGTGTGTTCAGAAATGGCAGAGTGACATTTAATTTCTTTCAGGTGAGGGAGTGAGGGAATCTGCACAGGGAGGAAACAACAGCATCACTAACACACACACACACACACACACACACACAAACACACGCACACACCCAGACCGACACACACAAACGCACACCCACACACACAGACCAATACAAAAACACACACACAGACCAATACACACACACCCAGACCGATACACACACACACACACACACACACACACACACACACACACACGCACACACCCAGACCAACACACACACACACAAAAACACACACACGCACACACACATACCGATACACACACACACACACACACACACACACACACACAGACCGATACGCATACACACACACATGTTTTTAAACTGGGCTAGCTAGCTTCCAGTCTTTATGCTAAGCTAGGCTCTACTTAATGCACATATAGGAGTGTATTGGGTCTGCAAAAGATTTTCTGTAACAATATGGAATTATACAGCGACTAGTAATCCATCTGTTCTTGTTTCTAAGACAACAACAGGGACAACTCCCAGACCTGTCAATCACAGTAAGCCCCGCCTTAAAGCATACCCTGCTTGGTCTGTTTGACTCTAAATGACCATAATTTACTAAATGAACATCACGCTGTATTGAAGAAGACTTGAAACTAGAGATTGAGACCAAAAACGCATGTTTACATTCGAATGTGCTCACAAATTCACATATATAAAAATAAAAAAATCTAATTAAAATGCATAGTTTTAACGATCGTTTAAATATTATCACGGCAATCACGACTTTTATGTGAGGTACTCAGAAGTGGGCGTTCCCGCTGTAGAGGAACCACGATATGAAAAGAACAAACAGGCTGATGACGGTTCTTCTGTCCAGTGCTGGAGCTCAACATGGAGACGTCTCTCTACTGGACCAGACAACACTGATATGGATCGTCTATCAAAAACAGCAAACAAGAGGATTTTCCAAAATGTCTTTCTTTAACAGCGCCACATTGGTGTGTGTGTGTGTGTGTGTGTGTGTGTGTCTGTGTGGGGGTATTGAAGACCGGAGGCCCCGCTTGTCGAACACAGAAGAAAGGGCCGGGATTAGTTCCACTTTGCAAATTGCCTCGCTTCACTGCCTCAGACACCCTCTTCCTCTTCCTCCTCCTCCTCCTCCTCCTCCTCCTCCTCCTGCACACCACCCTGTCTCCTCCTCTGCCAACTTTTCCTTGAAGAAGATATTTGCCATCAAGAAGTTGATAAACGATAAGAGAGAGGAGAGGAATTAAAACGGCAGAGCTCCTTCAATCGCATTGGCCGGGGGGAGGAGGAGGAAGGATGGAGGAAAAGAGGACAGTTAGATCTGACCAAAGGCTGGGAGGAGGAGGAGGAGGAGGGAGAGTAAGGAGGATGTAGACGTAGTCACTCAGCTGAGGAAGGATGAAGAGGAGGAGAGGTAAGGAGGAAGGTGAAAAGTTATGCCGAACCAAGAAGGAGAAGAAGGTGAAGAAGGATGAGGACTTGGGAGAAGAGGAGGAGATAAGTCATCACTGGCAGGAGAGAACAAGGAGAAAGGAGAGACCTTGAGAGGAAAGAGGAGGAGGAGCATCCCAGGAGGGGTACCAGGACGATGGACAGAATCCAGATCTAGAACTTGCAGCGTCACTGATGAGGATTAATGTGTGTGTGTTTGTGAGTTTTTTTACAGAAACAGGAAGTTGACAGAAGTGTGCAGCCCCGCGGGAGTTCAGCTGCTATCATCAGCTCACTAATCACTTCAAATCCTTTAATCTGCCTCAACATGAGCAGGATTTTCCTCCCACAGAACCGCTGGAAAACATTCAGGAATAGAAATAAATACGTTAAAAAAAGTCAAACTGAATCGAACCATCAGAGGGTGTTGGAATTAGGTCTTTTTACAGGAACCGTACCAGGCTGCCAACAGGAGGAAACAGGTGCACATTCTCCCCATCAGGTCTGGTAGGGTCCCCCTTGGGTTGCTGCAGGTCCCAGATCAGTTTGTTTTGTGTTTAACACAAGGTGGCTCTATCAGCTGAAGAGAAAAAGGTGATCCTGATCCGGTTGTAACTGTCCTTGAAAATGAATATGTGCACGTGTTAGATGTACGTTCAGGTGGGTTAGTTCTGGACCTGTCAAGACCTCACTGTCACCTGGTCTAGTCCATGACAAGCTTTACACCCACCGTCTGTCGCTTAGCAACCACTTAGCTTCTCTTGACTGTGTCGTTTGTTGATGTTTGGTCCCTGAATCAAAAAAGGAAACTGTACTTTGAGGTGTGTTCAAGGAGGCTCGGATATCCAAGAACTGGTGAATGGATTTGGTTATTTGATGATAATCAATACGTTTCGATATTATTTACTGCCAAAATGATTTACTATCTCGTGGATTTATGAAGTATGACTGGATTTCATATTTAAACAGGAGTAATCTGCAGATTACACACACACACACACACGCACACACACACACACACACACACACACATACATTGGCAGACAGGAAGTGTGTTTCTGTGTCGTGGGATACTTTCATCAATCGGATGAGAGGAAGGAAATCAGCGTGAAGAAGAGAAAAGAAGGGGAGGAGTGGGCGTGGCTTGATGGAAGGTTGGGTCAGGTGCCTCGTAACAAACACAAACACATGTATATACACACACACACACACACACACACAACCCTGCCTGAAGCCTACAGGTGGAAAATAAAACACGCTTTTTAGTACCTCTTCCTGACAAAACCCACAGCTACTGACAGGGGAGGGAGGGAGGGAGGGAGGGAGGAGGTGAGTGTGTGGGAGGGGGAGAAGGAGGTGCTGCTGGTGGTTGGTTGGGGTTTGACTGGTTGAGGACCTCACCTCGAGGCCCGGTAATGACGGGCCGGTGGTGGTGGTGGTGGTGTGTGAAAGCCGTTCGGGGGGAAGAGGAGAAAGAAGAAGAGGAGGAGGTGGAGGCGCCGCTCGGAGGAGGCACGGCGCCGCAGAAACCAGACTTCTCTGACTTCTTCATCCCTGCCAAGAACCATGATGAGGAGGATGAGGAGCGGTCAGAGGTTCTGTCTTTATCTTCACTTTTTAAATGCACCTCCACTAGTGGAGAGGAGGTGGGGGCAGGTGGGGTTGGTTTGGGCGGGGTGGGGACAGTAGGGAGGGAGGGGCTGATAGGTTGAGGCACGGGGCTACAGGTGTCACAACAGGTGCAGGTGTCGGTTAGATTTTTCATTATCGCTGCTTTTTTTAAAGGATTTATTTTGATTTATTGTCAAAAACTACCGGAAGATGCAATACCTTGAAAAAAAGCCAGCATATAATAAAATAAAAACTCACAAAACTACACTGTTTAAGAAAATTAAGAACATTTCCATTTTTGAATATTGCCATAATAAAAATGTCAGTATTGAAATAAAGTGAGAATACAAAACATTTTCCAAAATCATGATACAAATTATAAAATAGATCATAGGTTGATGACCTACAGCCAATAATGTATCACCAAATATTAATAACCTGTCAGTTATTTGACAGATTGAAGACAACATTAAAAGTTTCAAAGTCAAAGCACTGTGTGTGTGTCCACTGTGTGTGTGTCCACTGTGTGTGTGTCCACTGTGTGTGTGTGTCCACTGTGTGTGTGTCCACTGTGTGTGTGTGTCCACTGTGTGTGTGTGTCCACTGTGTGTGTGTCTACTGTGTGTGTGTGTCCACTGTGTGTGTGTCCACTGTGTGTGTGTCCACTGTGTGTGTGTCTACTGTGTGTGTGTGTCCACTGTGTGTGTGTCCACTGTGTGTGTGTCTACTGTGTGTGTGTGTGTCCACTGTGTGTGTGTCCACTGTGTGTGTGTCCACTGTGTGTGTCCACTGTGTGTGTGTCTACTGTGTGTGTGTCCACTGTGTGTGTGTGTCCACTGTGTGTGTGTGTCCACTATGTGTGTGTCCACTATGTGTGTGTGTGTCCACTATGTGTGTGTCCACTGTGTGTGTGTGTCCACTGTGTGTGTGTCCACTGTGTGTGTGTGTCCACTGTGTGTGTGTGTGTCCACTATGTGTGTGTCCACTATGTGTGTGTGTGTCCACTATGTGTGTGTCCACTATGTGTGTGTCCACTGTGTGTGTGTGTCCACTGTGTGTGTGTGTCCACTATGTGTGTGTCCACTATGTGTGTGTGTGTCCACTATGTGTGTGTCCACTATGTGTGTGTCCACTGTGTGTGTGTGTCCACTGTGTGTGTGTGTCCACTATGTGTGTGTCCACTATGTGTGTGTGTGTCCACTATGTGTGTGTCCACTATGTGTGTGTCCACTGTGTGTGTGTGTCCACTATGTGTGTGTGTCCACTGTGTGTGTGTGTCCACTATGTGTGTGTCCACTGTGTGTGTGTGTGTCCACTATGTGTGTGTGCACTATGTGTGTGTCCACTGTGTGTGTGTGTCCACTATGTGTGTGTCCACTATGTGTGTGTCCACTGTGTGTGTGTGTCCACTGTGTGTGTGTGTCCACTATGTGTGTGTCCACTGTATGTGTGTCCACTGTGTGTGTCCACTGTGTGTGTGTCCACTGTGTGTGTCCGCTGTGTGTGTCCACTGTGTATCCACTGTGTGTGTGTGTCCACTGTGTGTCCCCGCTGTGTGTCCACTGTGTGTCCACTGTGTGTGTCCACTGTGTGTGTGTCCACTGTGTGTGTGTCCGCTGTGTGTCCACTGTGTGTGTGTCCACTGTGTATCCACTGTGTGTGTGTCCACTGTGTGTGTCCACTGTGTGTATCCACTGTGTGTGTGTCCACTGTGTGTGTGTCCGCTGTGTTTTGTCCACTGTGTATCCACTGTGTGTGTGTCCACTGTGTGTGTGTCCACTGTGTGTGTCCACTGTGTGTGTATCCACTGTGTGTATCCACTGTGTGTGTGTCCGCTGTGTGTGTCCACTGTGTGTGTATCCACTGTGTGTGTGTCCGCTGTGTGTGTCCACTGTGTGTATCCACTGTGTGTATCCACTGTGTGTGTGTCCGCTGTGTGTGTCCACTGTGTGTGTATCCACTGTGTGTGTGTCCGCTGTGTGTGTTCACTGTGTGTGTATCCACTGTGTGTATCCACTGTGTGTGTGTCCGCTGTGTGTGTCCACTGAGTGTGTCCACTGTGTGTGTGTGTCCACTATGTGTGTGTCCACTGTGTGTGTGTCCACTGTGTGTGTCCACTGTGTGTGTCCACTATGTGTGTCCACTGTGTGTGTGTCCGCTGTGTGTCCACTGTGTGTGTGTGTCCACTGTGTGTGTGTGTCCACTATGTGTGTGTGTGTACACTATGTGTGTGTCCACTGTGTGTGTGTCCGCTGTGTGTGTGTGTCCACTATGTGTGTGTGTCCACTGTGTGTGTGTGTCCACTGTGTCTGTGTGTCCACTATGTGTGTGTGTGTCCACTATGTGTGTGTCCACTGTGTGTGTGTCCGCTGTGTGTGTGTGTCCACTATGTGTGTGTGTCCACTGTGTGTGTGTGTCCACTATGTGTGTGGCCACTGTGTGTGTGTCCGCTGTGTGTGTGTGTCCACTATGTGTGTGTGTCCACTGTGTGTGTGTGTCCACTATGTGTGTGTGTCCACTATGTGTGTGTCCACTGTGTGTGTGTCCACTGTGTGTGTGTTCACTGTGTGTGTGTGTTCACTATGTGTGTGTCCACTGTGTGTGTGTCCGCTGTGTGTCCACTGTGTGTGTGTGTCCACTGTGTGTGTGTGTCCACTATGTGTGTGTCCACTATGTGTGTGTCCACTGTGTGTGTGTGTCCACTGTGTGTGTGTGTGTCCACTATGTGTGTGTCCACTGTGTGTGTGTGTCCACTGTGTGTGTGTGTGTCCACTATGTGTGTGTCCACTGTGTGTGTGTGTCCACTGTGTGTGTGTCCACTGTGTGTCCACTGTGTGTCCACTGTGTGTGTGTGTCCACTATGTGTGTGTCCACTGTGTGTGTGTCCGCTGTGTGTCCACTGTGTGTGTGTGTCCACTATGTGTGTGTGTCCACTATGTGTGTGTCCACTGTGTGTGTGTGTCCACTATGTGTGTCCACTGTGTGTGTGTCCACTTTGTATCCACTGTGTGTGTGTCCCCTGTGTGTGTGTCCACTGTGTGTGTCCACTGTGTGTCCGCTGTGTGTCCACTGTATGTGTGTGTCCACTGTGTGTGTCCACTGTGTGTGTGTCCGCTGTGTGTCCACTGTGTGTCCACTGTGTGTGTCCACTGTGTGTGTCCGCTGTGTGTCCACTGTGTGTGTGTGTCCACTGTGTGTGTCCACTGTGTATCCACTGTGTGTGTGTCCACTGTGTGTGTCCACTGTGTGTGTGTCCACTGTGTGTCCACTGTGTGTGTCCACTGTGTGTGTCCACTGTGTGTGTCCACTGTGTGTATCCACTGTGGGTGTGCGTCCACTGTGTGTCCCCGCTGTGTGTCCACTGTGTGTATCCACTGTGTATGTATCCACTGTGTATACACTGTGTGTGTCCACTGTGTGTGTGTCCGCTGTGTGTGTCCACTGTGTGTGTCCACTGTGTATGTATCCACTGTGTATCCACTGTGTGTATCCACTGTGTGTGTGTGTCCACTGTGTGTGTGTGTCCACTATGTGTGTGTCCACTGTGTGTGTGTCCGCTGTGTGTGTGTGTCCACTATGTGTGTGTGTCCACTGTGTGTGTGTTCACTGTGTGTGTGTGTCCACTATGTGTGTGTGTCCACTATGTGTGTGTCCACTGTGTGTGTGTCCGCTGTGTGTCCACTGTGTGTGTGTGTCCACTGTGTGTGTGTGTCCACTATGTGTGTGTCCACTATGTGTGTGTCCACTGTGTGTGTGTGTCCACTGTGTGTGTCCACTGTGTGTGTGTGTCCACTGTGTGTGTGTCCACTGTGTGTCCACTGTGTGTGTGTGTCCACTATGTGTGTGTCCACTGTGTGTGTGTCCGCTGTGTGTCCACTGTGTGTGTGTGTCCACTATGTGTGTGTCCACTATGTGTGTGTCCACTGTGTGTGTGTGTCCACTATGTGTGTGTCCACTGTGTGTGTGTCCACTGTGTGTGTGTGTCCACTATGTGTGTCCACTGTGTGTGTGTCCACTGTGTATCCACTGTGTGTGTGTCCACTGTGTGTGTGTCCGCTGTGTGTCCACTGTGTGTGTGTCCACTGTGTGTCCGCTGTGTGTCCACTGTGTGTGTGTGTCCACTGTGTGTGTGTCCACTGTGTCCCCGCTGTGTGTCCCCGCTGTGTGTCCACTGTGTGTCCACTGTGTGTTTCCACTGTGTATCCACTGTGTGTGTGTCCACTGTGTGTATCCACTGTGTGTGTGTCCACTGTGTGTCCCCGCTGTGTGTCCACCGTGTGTGTGTCCACTGTGTGTGTCCACTGTGTGTATCCACTGTGTGTGTGTCCACTGTGTGTGTGTCCGCTGTGTGTCCACTGTGTGTGTGTCCACTGTGTGTGTCCACTGTGTATCCACTGTGTGTGTGTCCACTGTGTGTGTCCACTGTGTGTATCCACTGTGTGTGTGTCCACTGTGTGTGTGTCCGCTGTGTTTTGTCCACTGTGTGTGTCCACTGTGTGTGTATCCACTGTGTGTGTCCACTGTGTGTGTGTCCGCTGTGTTTTGTCCACTGTGTGTGTCCACTGTGTGTGTATCCACTGTGTGTGTCCACTGTGTGTGTGTCCACTGTGTGTGTCCACTGTGTGTGTATCCACTGTGTGTGTCCACTGTGTGTGTGTCCGCTGTGTGTGTCCACTGTGTGTGTATCCACTGTGTGTGTGTCCGCTGTGTGTGTCCACTGTGTGTGTATCCACTGTGTGTGTGTCCGCTGTGTGTGTCCACTGTGTGTATCCACTGTGTGTATCCACTGTGTGTGTGTCCGCTGTGTGTGTCCACTGTGTGTGTATCCACTGTGTGTGTGTCCGCTGTGTGTGTCCACTGTGTGTGTATCCACTGTGTGTATCCACTGTGTGTGTGTCCGCTGTGTGTGTCCACTGTGTGTGTCCACTGTGTGTGTGTGTCCACTGTGTGTGTCCACTGTGTGTCCGCTGTGTGTCGGGGATGCTGGGCGACCTGCACGCATCGTTGTTTGTGGTGCACCTGAATGGGGGCGTGGCTTATAATGATGGACGGAGGTGCAGCAGAAGGAGGAAGAGGAGAGTGGGGAAGGCTGTGTGTGTGTGTGTGAGTGTGTGTGTGTATGTGTGTGTGTGAGTGAGTGATGAACAGTTGAAGAGGGTTTGTCAGGTGGAAACGAGGCAGTCTGCTCAGCACTTTCTCCTTCCTCACCCTGTTTACACCTCTATCTATCTGTCTGCATGTTTGTCTGCATGTCTGTCTGTCTGCATGTCTGTCTGTCTGTGTGTCTGTCTGCATGTGTGTCTGTCTGTCTGCATGTCTGTCTGTCTGTTTGTCTGTCTGTCTGCATGTCTGTCTGTCTGTCTGTCTGCATGTCTGTCTGCATGTCTGTCTGTCTGTCTGCATGTATGTCTGTCTGTCTGTCTGCATGTCTGTCTGTTTGTCTGTCTGTCTGCATGTCTGTCTGTTTGTCTCTCTGTCTGCATGTCTGTCTGTCTGTCTGTCTGCATGTCTGTCTGTTTGTCTGTCTGTCTGCATGTCTGTCTGCATGTCTGTCCGTCTGTCTTCATGTATGTCTGTCTGTGTGTCTGTCTGTCTGTCTGCATGTCTGTATGTCTGCATGTTTGTCTGTCTGTCTGTTTGTCTGTCTGTCTGCATGTATGTCTGTCTGTCTGCATGTCTGTCTGCATGTCTGTCCGTCTGTCTGCATGTATGTCTGTCTGTCTGTCTGTCTGCATGTCTGTCTGTCTGCATGTCTGCATGTTTGTCTGTCTGTCTGTCTGTCTGTCTGCATGTCTGACTGTCTGTCTGTCTGTCTGCATGTCTGTCTGCATGTCTGTCTGTCTGTCTGTCTGTCTGTCTGTCTGTCTGTCTGCATGTCTGTCTGTCTGTCTGTCTGTCTGTCTGTCTGTCTGCATGTTTGTCTGCATGTCTGTCTGTCTGCATGTCTGTCTGTCTGTGTGTCTGTCTGCATGTGTGTCTGTCTGTCTGCATGTCTGTCTGTCTGTTTGTCTGTCTGTCTGCATGTCTGTCTGTCTGTCTGTCTGCATGTCTGTCTGCATGTCTGTCTGTCTGTCTGCATGTATGTCTGTCTGTCTGTCTGCATGTCTGTCTGTTTGTCTGTCTGTCTGCATGTCTGTCTGTTTGTCTCTCTGTCTGCATGTCTGTCTGTCTGTCTGTCTGCATGTCTGTCTGTTTGTCTGTCTGTCTGCATGTCTGTCTGCATGTCTGTCCGTCTGTCTTCATGTATGTCTGTCTGTGTGTCTGTCTGTCTGTCTGCATGTCTGTCTGTCTGCATGTCTGTATGTCTGCATGTTTGTCTGTCTGTCTGTTTGTCTGTCTGTCTGCATGTATGTCTGTCTGTCTGCATGTCTGTCTGCATGTCTGTCCGTCTGTCTGCATGTATGTCTGTCTGTCTGTCTGTCTGCATGTCTGTCTGTCTGCATGTCTGCATGTTTGTCTGTCTGTCTGTCTGTCTGTCTGCATGTCTGACTGTCTGTCTGTCTGTCTGCATGTCTGTCTGCATGTCTGTCTGTCTGTCTGTCTGTCTGTCTGTCTGTCTGCATGTTTGTCTGTATGTCTGTCTGTCTGCATGTCTGCATGTTTGTCTGTATGTCTGTCTGTCTTACTCTCTGTCTGCATGTCTGCATGTTAGTCTGTCTGTCTGCATGTCTGTCTGTCTGTCTGTCTGTCTGTCTGCATGTCTGTCTGTCTGCATGTTAGTCTGTCTGTCTGCATGTCTGCATGTGTGTCTGTCTCCATGTCTGTCTGTCTGTCTCTCTGCATGTTTGTCTGTCTGTCTGCATGTCTGCATGTTTGTCTGTCTGTATGTCTGTCTGCATGTCTGTCTGCATGTCTGCATGTTAGTCTGTCTGTCTGCATGTCTGCATGTTTGTCTGTCTGTCTGTCTGTCTGCATGTCTGTCTGCATGTCTGCATGTTAGTCTGTCTGTCTGCATGTCTGCATGTTTGTCTGTCTGTATGTCTGTCTGCATGTCTGTCTGCATGTCTGCATGTTAGTCTGTCTGTCTGCATGTCTGTCTGTCTGCATGTCTGCATGTTTGTCTGTCTGTCTGTCTGTCAGTCTGCATGTCTGCATGTTTGTCTGTCTGTCTGTCTGCATGTCTGTCTGCATGTCTGCATGTTAGTCTGTCTGTCTGCATGTCTGCATGTCTGTCTGCATGTCTGACTGTCTGTCTGTCTGTCTGCATGTCTGTCTGTCTGTCTGCATGTTAGTCTGTCTGTCTCCATGTCTGTCTGTCTGCATGTGTGTCTGTCTGTCTGTCTGCATGTGTGTCTGTCTGTCTGTATGCATGTCTGCATGTTAGTCTGTCTGTCTCCATGTCTGTCTGTCTGCATGTCTGCATGTTTGCCTG